>NW_020664752.1:157931-163289 GCF_002925995.2 Terrapene triunguis | reverse complement strand
CCCATCTACCCTGGTATCCTGCCCCCTTCCTGCCCCCTGGATCGGACTCATGGATCCCGCCCCCTCCATCACCCCTCTGAGGCCACCTACCCCGGTATTCTGCCCCCTCCATCACCCCTGTGGGCCCATCTACTCCGGTATTCTGCCCCCTCCCTTCCCCCTGGATCATCCCCCCACACCCATCTATCCCCTGGTATCCTGCCCTCTCCATCCCACCCACGGGCCCATCTACCCCAGTATCCTGCCCCCTCCCTGCCCCCTGGATCAGACTCATGGATCCTGTCCCCTCCACCTACCCCAGTATCCCGCCCCCTCCCTGCCCCCTGGGTCCATCTACCCCCATATCCTGCCCCCTCCATCACCCCCGCAGGCCCATCTACCCCAGTATGCCGCCCCCTCCCTGCCCCCTGGTTCAGACCCATGGATCCTGCCCCCTCCAGCTACCCCAGTATCCTGCTGCCTCCCTGTCCCCTGGGTCCATCTACCCCAGGATTCTGCCCCCTCCATCACCTCCCGGGCCCATCTATCCCAGTATCCCACCCCCTCCCTGGGTCCATCTAAGCTGGTATCCTGCTTCCTCCATCACCTCCCGGGCCCATCTACCCCAGTATCCTGCCCCCCCCCCGATCACCCCTGTGGGATGACGGGGGCCATGGAGCAGGGTCGCTGAGCCCCCCCCCGCCCTGTCTCCCCCGGGCAGAGTGAGCTGGACAGCGTCTCGGGGGCCCTGGGCACCACGGAGTCGAAGACGACCAAGCTCGCCAAGGAGCTGGCCAGCGTGGAGTCCCACCTGCAGGACGCCCAGGTAGGGGCTGAGCCCAGCAGGTGCCGGGTTGGGGGAGTGGTTTGGGGCGGGGGGACGGGGTTGGGAATGGGGCCTGGGTGGGGGGAGCTACGTGGGGTGGGGCCGGGGAAGCGGGGCCTGGGTGGTGTGGGGAGGGTGGTGTCTGGTAGGCACAGGGCGGCTCTGCCCCTGGGCCTGGGGGTCTGGCAGGGGGCTGTGGTGGGGTCTCTGCCCCGGGGGCGGGGGGGGGGGCGGGGGGGGGGGTCTCGGCCCGGGGGGGGGGGGGGGAGGGGCCTGCAACAGGGTCTCTGACTCTCCCCCTCCCTGCCCCAGGAGCTGCTGCAGGAGGAGACGCGGCAGAAGCTGGCGCTGGGCTCGCGGGTGCGGCAGCTGGAGGAGGAGAAGGGCGCCGTGCTGGAGCAGCTGGAGGAGGAGGAGGCTGCGAAGGCCAACTTCAGCCGCCAGATCCAGGCCCTGCAGCAGCAGGTGAGCCCGGCCCGGGGCCACAGGGTGGTGCAGCCAGCACGGAGCTGGCTCCGTGTGCACAGCAGTGGGTGGTGCCGCGGGGGCACTGTGAGGGTGCAGGGGATGCAGTGGGTGCCAAGTGCTGGCGCAGTGTGAGGGGCACAGTGGGTGCTATGTGAGGGGTGCCAGGGGTGCAGTGTGGGGATGCAGTGAAGGGGACGCAGTGGGTGCAGAGCACTGGTGCAGTGTGAGGGGCACAGTGGGTGCTATGTGAGGGGTGCCAGGGGTGCAGTGTGGGGATGCAGTGAAGGGGATGCAGTGGGTGCACAGCACTGCTGCAGTGTGCTTGGCACGGCGG
This sequence comes from Terrapene triunguis, assembly GCF_002925995.2. Lineage (NCBI taxonomy): Eukaryota > Metazoa > Chordata > Testudines > Emydidae > Terrapene > Terrapene triunguis. The sequence continues at coordinate 161,682 of NW_020664752.1, read as the reverse complement.
GTGCAGTGTTTCCTGCCCCGGCCCCCTCTTTGTTCTGTCCCTGCTCGCGTCCCAGCGTCTCCCAAGGGCAGGGCCATTTGCTGGTTGGGGTGGGGAGCGTGTCCTGGGACTGGCTGCCTCTGGTATGGGGGAATCTGGGGGCACGTGGGGCCAGCCGGCTCCAGGGTGGGGGGCCCCACGCCCCGTCTGACCCCGCTACCGGCAGGTGGTGGAGGCGCGGCGGAAGTTGGAGGAGGACGCGGGCACGGCGGAGGCGCTGGAGGAGGCCCGGCGGCGGGCGGCCCGGGAGCTGGAGCTGCTGGGGCAGCGCTGGGAGGAGAAGGCGCAAGCGGCTGAGAAGCTGGAGAAGACCCGGGCGCGGCTGCAGCAGGAGCTGGACGACGCCAGCCTGGAGCTGGGCCAGCAGCGCCAGGCCGTGGCCAACCTGGAGCGCCGGCAGAAGAAGTTTGACCAGGTGAGGGCGCAGCCCCCTGCCCCCGATCCCTCGCTGCTCCCCACCCGTCCCCGCTGCTGCATACTGCCCCACCCCCCGCTGCTCCCCCCCACATGCTCCCCCACACTGTCCCCACCCTCCACTGCTCCCCGCCCCCGTAGTCCCCACCCCTGCTTCCTCCCTGCCCCTCGCAGCTGCTTCCGCCCCCCACTGCCCTCCTCCCCCCTTCTCCTCCCACACTGATCCCAACCCCTCCATGCTCCTCCTCCATCCACCGACCTCCCCATCCAACAGCCACTGACTTCCCCCTTCCCACGTCCCACCAACCCCACCCACCAACCCTCCGCTGCTACTGATCCTCCCAAATCCTACTCACCCCTCCCCTGACCCTCCCTCCGGCCCCCCAGCCTGGCCAGGGCTCCCCTTCCCCACCCCCCAGCCTGGCCAGGCCCCCCCTGACGCACTGGTCCCCGGCAGATGCTGGCGGAGGAGAAGCTGGTGTCGGCGCGCCACGCGGAGGAGCGGGACCGGGCCGAGGCCGAGGCCCGGGAGAAGGAGACCAAGGTGCTGTCGCTGACCCGGGCGCTGGAGGAGTCGCTGGAGCTGCGGGAGGAGCTGGACCGGCAGAACAAGCAGCTCCGGGCTGAGCTGGACGACCTGGTCAGCTCCAAGGACGACGTCGGCAAGAACGTAAGGAGCCCCGCCCGGACGCCTGGGTTCCCCCCTCACCTCGGCGCGGGGAGGGAGGCCTGGGCTGGGAGCCAGGATTCCTGGGTTCTCTCCCCAGCTCTGGGAGGGGTATGGGGTCTAACACAGCTGTATGTACCTGGGAGGGCCATGGCATGGTGCATGCTGGGAGCCCTGGTGTGGTGCATGCTGGGAGCTCTGGGCCGTGCCCCCGGGAGGGCCGTGGTACGGTGCATGCTGGGAGCCCTGGTGCGGTATATGCTGGGGGCCCTGGTGCGGTGCATGCTGGGAGCTCTGGGCCGTGCCCCCGGGAGAGCCGTGGCGCAGTGCATGCTGGGGACGGCGGCGCGGTGCATGCTGGGAGCCCTGGTGCGGTGTATGCTGGGAGCCCTGGTGCGGTGCATGCTGGGAGCTCTGGGCCGTGCCCCCAGGAGGGCCGTGGCGCGGTGCATGCTGGGGACGGCGGCGCGGTGTATGCTGGGAGCCCTGGTGCGGTGCATGCTGGGAGCTCTGGGCCGTGCTCCCAGGAGGGCCGTGGTGCGGTGCATGCTGGGAGCCCTGGTGCGGTGCATGCTGGGAGCTCTGGGCCGTGCCCCCGGGAGGGCCGTGGTGCGGTGCCTGCTGGTGATGCTGGCTCAGTGCACGCTGGGAACCCTGGTCCGTGCCCTCCCGCAGGTGCACGAGCTGGAGCGGTCGAAGCGGGCGCTGGAGCAGCAGGTGCAGGAGATGCGGGCGCAGCTGGAGGAGCTGGAGGACGAGCTGCAGGCCACGGAGGACGGGAAGCTGCGGCTGGAGGTGACCCTGCAGGCCATGAAGGCGCAGCACGAGCGGGACCTGCAGAGCCGCGACGACAGCAACGACGACAAGAAGAAGCTGCTCGCCAAGCAGGTGGGGGCGGCCGGGGGCTGCCGGGGCTGGGAGGGGGCTGGGCTGGCGGCAGGCCGGTGCCTGCTGGGCGCAGGGTGGGCACTGGCCATGGGTGACCCCTGCCCCCCCCCCCCCAGGTGCGGGACCTGGAGCAGGAGCTGGACGGCGAGCGGAAGCAGCGGGCCCAGGTGGTGGCGGCGCGGAAGAAGCTGGAGCTGGACCTGCAGGAGGTGCTGGGGCAGATCGACGCCGCCAACAAGGGGCGTGAAGAGGCCGTCAAGCAGCTCCGCAAACTGCAGGTGGGGTGTGTGGCTTGGGGCCGGGGGAGGGGCCTGGGGGCTGGGGGAGGAGCCGGGGGGACTAGGGGAGGGGCATCGGGCACCCAACTGGGCCACAGGGGAAGCCAGAAGGGGAGCAGTGCATGCTGGGAGCTGGAGTATTTTGTTCTTTCTCCTCCTGCATTATTGGACCCTGGCATCCGGGCACCCCAGCGGTGGGGCTTGCTCTGCGTTACGGGACCCCAGCGTCCGGGTGCCCCAAGAGCGGAACTTACCCTTCATTATGGGACCCCGGCGTCCGGGGGGCGGGAGTCTCTCACTTGCTCTCAACCCGTCCCCCGCAGGCCCAGATGAAGGAGCTGTGGCGGGAGGTGGAGGAGTCGCGCACGTCCCGCGAGGAGATCTTCATCCAGTCCAGGGAGAACGAGAAGAAGCTGAAAAACTTGGAGGCGGAGCTACTTCAGCTGCAGGAGGTGAGAGGGTGGGGCTCTTTCATGTGGGGGCTGGGCTAGTGCAGCGACATGAGGTGAGGGGGTGGAGCTATTGTGGTGGGGGTGGGTACGTGCTGTGGGGGGGTGTCAACGCCCCCCGAGCACAGCCAAGCCCCCCCCCCCCCTGACCCCTCCCCTGCCCGTTCCAGGAGCTGGCGGCGGCCGAGCGAGCCAAGCGGCAGGCGCAGCAGGAGCGTGACGACCTGGCCGACGAGCTGGCCAATGGCGCCAGCGGGAAGTGAGTGCCCCGCCCACTGCATAGGCCCCGCCCACTGCTGTAGGCTCCGCCCCTGGTGATGACGAGTGCCCTGGGCCCTGCCTGCTGCACAAAGCCCGCCCCTCCTGCCCGTGGTGGGCCCCGCCCCGCCACTCCCCTGCCTCTGGCCTTTTGTGAGCTCCACCCCCTGCTGCCATAGGCCCCGCCCCCTGTGCCTGCCCCGCCCACTGCCACGCCCTCTGTCTCTGCCCCATGCCTGCCCCACCTATGTCCCGCACCTGCCCCACCCCCTGCCTTACCCATGCCCCCATGTATGCCATGCCCATGCCCCACCCCATCCTTTCACTTGCCCTGCCCACTGCCCCATGCCCCGCCCACACCCCTTTGTGAACACCGTGCCCCCAGCCGCTGCCGATGCCACGACCATTATCCTCGCGCCAGAACCGCCCCTGACCCGGGCTCCCAGCCCCACTCAGCCCGGCCCCCCCTCCCTGCAGGTCGGCGCTGCTGGATGAGAAGCGGCACCTGGAGGCCCGGATTGGGCAGCTGGAGGAGGAGCTGGACGAGGAGCAGAGCAACACGGAGCTGCTGAACGACCGTTACCGCAAGCTGAGCCTGCAGGTGGGCGCGGGGGTGTGTGTGTGTGTGTGTCGAGAACCCTGCAGCCCAGCGCCCCCCGCCGAGCCCCCGCCCCTTCGCCCAGCGCCCCCCACCGAGCCCTGGCCCCGCTCCCCGTGGCCCAGAGCCCCCCGCCGAGCCCCCGCCCCACTCCCCGCCG
>NW_020664752.1:152227-157831 GCF_002925995.2 Terrapene triunguis | reverse complement strand
CCCCGCCGCCCGCCGAGCCCCCGCCCCGCTCCCTGCGGCCCAGCGCCCCCCACCGAGCCCGCTCCCCGCCGCCCGCCGACTCCCCCCCGAGCTCCCAGCGCCCCGCGCCGAGCTCCCCGCGGCCCAGCGCCCCCCGCCGAGCCCCTGCACCCCAGCGCCCCCCGCCGAGCCCCCGCCCCCTGCACCCCAGCGCCCCCTGCCCCGCTCCCCGCGGCCCAGCGCCCCCTTGTGCCACCCTAGGGCTTCGGGGCCAGCACTGCCTGCCAGGGGACGCGCCCGCTGGGGCAGGGGCTCCCAGGCGCCGCGTGACCAGCCCCCGCCCCCCCCCCGCAGGTGGAGACGCTGACGACGGAGCTGGGGGCCGAGCGCAGCTTCTCGCAGAAGGCGGAGAACGCCCGGCAGCAGATGGAGCGGCAGAACAAGGAGCTGCGGGCCAAGCTGGGCGAGCTGGACTCCTCCGTCAAGGCCAAGTACAAGCTGACCATCGCCACCCTGGAGGCCAAGGTGGCCCAGCTGGAGGAGCAGTTGGAGCAGGAGTCCAGGTGACCCTGGGGCCAGGCCGCCGGGGGCAGTGCGGGGGGCTACCCAGCATGCCCTGGGGCTGGACAGCAGGGTAGGGGTGGGGGGGCATAGTTGGGAACCAGGTACCCAGCATGCTCTGGGGCTGTATCCCCTGGGGTATAACCCACTGCTGTGGGACCAGGGGGCCTGACTACCCAGAATGCCCCTGGGGCGGGGGGCTTGGCGTTTGTCTACCCAGAACCCTCTGGGGGGTCACAGAAGGGATGTGGCTGCCCTGGGGGATTCTGCGTACGGTGCACCCCCCCTTGAGCCTGGTGCTGACCCCCCCGTGTCCCTCCCGGCTCAGGGAGCGGATCCTGTCTGGGAAGCTGGTGCGTCGGGCGGAGAAGCGGCTGAAGGAGGTGGTGCTGCAGGTGGAGGAGGAGCGTCGGAGCGCCGACCAGTTCAAGGACCAGGTATGTGCCCGCCCCATGGCGTCTCCCCCCGACCCGCTGCCCTGCCCCATGGCCTGCTCGGCCCCTCGTGGCACAGCACCCCCCCCCGCCGACACCAATACCCTGCAGCACGTCACCCCCCACTGACCTACTACCCTGCCCTGCCCCACAGCGCCCCCTACCAGCCCCGTGCCCTGCCCCACAGTGCCCCCTGCCAGCCCCATGGCCTGCTCGGCCCCTCGTGGCACAGCACCCCCCCCCACCGACACCAATACCCCGCAGCACGGCATCCCCCACTGACCCACTGCCCTGCCCAGCCCCATGGTGCCTCCTGCCAGCCCCCTGCCATGCCCTGCTTGGCCCCTCGTTGCACAACGCACCCCCCGCCAGCCCCCTGCCAAACCTCCCCCCGCCGGCACGTGTGGCCCAGCGCCCCGCACTCCCTGTGGCACGGAGCCCCCTAGTGCCACCCCCCTGCCCTGCCCCTGCCGAGCCGCCCGCTCCGTGCCTGGCAGGTGGAGAAGGGCCACATCCGGCTGAAGCAGTTGAAGCGGCAGCTGGAGGAGGCGGAGGAGGAGGTGTCGCGGGCGAACTCCAGCCGGCGCCGCATGCAGCGGGAGCTGGACGACGTCACCGAGTCGGCCGAGTCCATGAACCGCGAGGTCACCACGTTGCGCAACCGGCTCAGGTGACCGGGGGGCGCTGGGCACTGGGGGGGGCAGGGGCACCAGGCGGTGGCTGGTGGCACCGGGGGGTTGCTGTGAACTGGAGGACAAGCCCTTGAGGTGCCGGGGGGCGGGAATTTGAACCCGGCTGCTCTAGGGGGCCTGGGTCCTACAGAGGGGGTCAGAAACTGGCTCTCCCCGCAGGGCTGCGGTGGGGGGGGTGGAACCTGGCTCTCCCCGCGGGGCTGGGGGGGAGCTGGGGGGGTGGAACCCGGCTCTCCCCGTGGGGCTGGGGGGGACCCAGCTCTCCCCACCTGGCCTCTGGGCACCCATCTAATTCCTACCATCCTGATGAGTCCTGACCCCAGAGCTCTTCCCGCCGTGCCCCAGACAGCCCCCTCAGGGATGGGGGTCGGTCCGGCTCTCGGGGGCAGGGTGTGGGGCGTGTGCTGCTTGGGCCCAGCTGGTGCTGGAGAAGGGCGTCAGCCGGGCAGCGCCCCCAACCCAAGGCTCAGGTGAAAGGGATCTATGCGCAGCACAATAGTTCAGCACAGGAGGGGAAACTGAGGCACGGGGACGGGGGTGGGACCCGCAGAAGAGCCACGAAGAGAACCCAGGCGTCTGGGCTCCCAGCCCTTCCCCCCCCCCACCTGCCTGCTGTGTCCACTAGCCCCCATCTCTCCGTGGCTGGGGCTGTCTCTGTCTCTCTCTCTCTCACTTTCTCCGTCTCTCCTGTTTCCTTCTCTCTCTTCCGACCCCCCAGCAAGTTGGAGCGTCTCCAGCGCAAGTACGTCCCCCCCCCCGGCTCCTGCTGCCCCCCGACATGCCAGCCCTGTGTGCTGTGTGGCAGTGCCTGCTCCCAGCGCCCCGTGGGGGGGGGGGGCTGCTTGTGGGTGTGTGGGGGGGGGGGGAGGGGCTGAGCCATCGACTGGGAAAGGGATCCCCCCGAGTTCCCTCTGCCCCCTCCTGGGGTCCCCCAATCCAAACTCCCCTCCCCCCACCAACAGTCCCCCTGTCCGAGCTCCCTCTGCCCTCTCTTGAGCTCAGGAAGTCCCCCCCCCCCCTGCGCTGTGGGATCCCGCTCCCGACCCATTCTCTTCCCCTCCCCCACCACACACACCCCCCCCCGCCCCAGTACAGTCCCAGGCACCAGCTGGTGGGGGGCAGTTACCGGCGTCGGGGTGCCCTCGGATCCCCAGGCTCTGCTGTGTGACGCTGCTGCTGCCGTCAGCTTGGGGGCGTTGGGGGGGCTGCCGGGGGGGCGTGTGGGGCCAAGTGTGTCATTTCTAGCCTCTTCCGGCAAGGGCGCCGGGCAGAGCGGGGCGGGGGTGCTGTGGGCATGGGGTGTGGGGCCTCCAAGGAGGGCGCTGCTGGTTGTGGGGGGTACTGGGGGCACCGTGGGGAGCAAGGTGGGGGTGCTGGCTGTGGTGGGGGCCCAGGGGGTGGGAGCAGGGGAGCTGGCGGGGGGGGGGAAGGGGGCAACAGTGCTAGCTGGGGGGACCCTGTTGAACCTGGGGTGCTGGCTGTGGGGGGCCCTAGGGAGGTGAACTAGGGGCCACGGTGGGGGCGCTGACTTGGGGCCCGCCGTGGGAGCAGGCAGGGGTGCTGTGGGGGGCCCATGGCCTGGACTGACCCCTCTTTCCCCCCCAGGCGTGGCCCCCTGACGTTCACCACCCGCACGGTGCGTCAGGTCTTCCGGCTGGAGGGCGTCTCAGACGATGAGGCCGACGGGCCCGACGCAGAGACCCCGGCCCCCGACCACCAGCCGCAGCCCCCCCCGGCCGAGCCCCCCGCCCCGTGAGGAGCCCTGGGACCGGGCCCCCCGGCGCAGCGACGAAGCCAGGCTCAGCACTGGGCCTTGGGCCCCATCCCGGCCCCACGCTGGGGGCTGGTCGCATATCAGGCAGCACTTTAGAACGGGGGGCTCTGGGGGGGTGGCTGCATCCTAACTGGATCCCCTATGAAATAACCCCCCTGCCCCCCACCAGGATCTGACCGCTGGGGGGCACAGCATCAGCACCCCCCATTGGGATCCCCCCCGACCCAGCACCACCAGCCTGGGATCTGCCCCCCCAAATCAACACTCCCCCTGCCCCCCCAAATCAGCACTCCCCCTGGCCTGGGATCCCCCTCTGACCCAGCACCCCCTTGGCCTGGGATCCCCCCTCACCCAGCACCCTCCACCTGGGATCTCCCCTGGACCCAGCACCCTCCCGCTGACCTGGTATCCCCCCGACCCAGCACCCCCCCCGCCTGTTCAGCCCCAGGACTAGAGGGGCCGCCCGAGCACATTCCCCCGCTTCCCCGCGTCATGCTCCCCTGTGGGGTGGGGCTGGCCGGGGGCGCCCTCCACCCTATACCCTGGAAGAAGCAGGCACTGAAGGGTTAACGGGCTCCCTGGGGCCGAACCCCCCCCTCAGATCCAGTCCTGGGCCCCACGTGTGTGTCACCCCCGGCTGCTGGGTCTGGACCCCGCCTGGGCACCCCGGCCTCCGGCCCAGCCATCAGGGGCACCCGGGGCCTCATTGGCTTCAGCCCCCTCCCTGCCCTCCGGAGCCGCCCCCCCCCCCAGGCCCATCTACCCCGGTGACCTGCCCCCTCCCTGCCTTCTGGAGCCACCCCCCTGGGCCCATCTACCCCCGGTATCCCGCCCCCTCCCTGCCCTCTGGAGCCACCCCCCCTGGCCCATCTACCCCGGTGACCTGCCCCCTCCCTGCCCTCCCTGGGCCCATCTACCCCGGTATGCCGCCTCCTCCCGAGCCCCCCACCCCCCCAGGCCCATCTAGCCCCACATCCTGCCCCCCCCCCATCCCTTTGAGGATGGGGACGCTGAGTTTTCCCACATCTCAGCAGCTCAGTGTAAACCCTAGTGGGCCCCCGTGGGGTTACGGCCAACACACAGGCCCCCCCCCTCCGCCCCCAATGGCCACAGGAGAGATGGAAACTCTTTGCTAACCCCCCCCCCCCCGCTTCAGCAAACGCTGGGTCGCCAAATCCCTCCCCCGGGCCCCTTTTCCTAGCGTATCTTGGCCTTTGGCTGTGGGGGTCACCCCCTCTCCCGGGTTGGATCCTGCCTCCCCGTGTTATTCTCTCTGCACAGTGATTTGCGGGGGGGGGGCTCCTAAGGTGGCTGGGTCTGGAGCCGTTGGCTTGTGGGCTGCGTGGGGCCGTTGTGGGGTGTTTTGGCCCCCGGGGCGGGCGCTGGCTGGGTGAGGATGCGGGGGGTTCGGGGGGTTCTGTTTGCTTTTCGTTTTATCCCCCGGTTTGTGTCTTATATTAAAGTTCATCTCGGATTCCCCGCGCGTGGCTGCCTGGTGGGGCCGGACGGGCGGGCGAGACGCACACAGGAGATGCGAAGAGACGGGGGTGGTTTATTGACACCCCCAGCTTGGAGCGTGGGGGGGGGGATTAAAAGCTGGGGCCTGCCCCTCACGGCGTTTCCAGGGGAGCTGAGTTTGGCCGGGACCCTGGCACACGGCCTAGGCCCCATCGCAGCCGCCTGAGGCAGAGACCAAAGCTACAATCTTAGCGCAGGGGAGGAGCCGGGGAGAGAACCCAGGAGTCCTGGCTCCCGGCCCCCGCTGCTCTAACCACTAGACCCCACTCCCCTCCCAGGGCCAGGGAGAGAACCTGGAGTCCTGGCTCCCAGCCCCTGCTGCTCTAACCACTAGAAACAACTCCCTTGGAGAGAACCCAGGAGTCCTGGCTCCCAGCCCCCTTCCGTTCCCAGAGCCAGGGAAAGAACCCAGGAGTCCTAGCTCAACCCCCCGCCCGCCCCTGCTCTAACCACTAGATCCCACTCCCCTCCCAGGAGAGAACCCAGGAGTCCTGGCTCCCAGCCCCCCCCCATCCTGCTGGCCCCTGTCACTGTAGCCCCGCCCCCCTGCCAACCCTTGCTCCGGTGCCTGGGTTTTGCTCGCCAGCCGCTGCCCGTCGCCCGGAAGAGCAGGCGCTTTCTTCCCTGGGGATTAGCCTGGCAAGGC
>NW_020664752.1:147167-152217 GCF_002925995.2 Terrapene triunguis | reverse complement strand
GGCACCTCTCCAGCGCTGCGATCTTCCCTCAGCAGTGCCCCCGGCACCTCTCCCCAGCGCTGTGATCTTCCCCCCAGCAGTTCCCCGCGGCACCTCTCCAGCGCTGCGATCTTCCCCCCAGCTGTGCCCTGTGGCACCTCACAGAAACACTGCGATCTTCCCCCAGCAGGGCCCTGCGGCATCTCTCCCCAGCGCTGCAATCTTCCCCTAGCAGTGCCCTGTGGCACCTATCCCCAGCGCTGCGATCTTCCCCCAGCAGTGCCCCACGGCACCTCTCCCCAGCACTGCGATCTTCCCCCAGCAGTGCCCCTGGCACCTCACCCCAGCACTGCAATCTTCCCCCAGCAGTGCCCCACGGCACCTCACCCCAGCGCTGCGATCTTCCCCCAGCCGTGCCCCGCGGCACCTCTCCCCAATAAACATAAGAACAGCCAGACTGGGTCAGAGCAAAGGTCCATCTAGCCCAGTGTCCTGTCTCCTGACAGTGGCCAATGCCAGGGCCCAGGGGAAGTGAACCTAACAGGTAATGATCAAGTGAGCTCTCTCCTGCCATCCATCTCCACCCTCTGACAAACAGAGGCTAGGGACACCATTCCTTACCCATCCTGGCTAATAGCCATTCATGGACTTAACCACCATGAATTTATCCAGTTCTCTTTTAAACGCTGTTCTAGTCCTAGCCTTCACAACCTCCTCAGGTAAGGAGTTCCACAAGTTGACTGTGCGCTGCGTGAAGAAGAACTTCCTTGTATTTGTTTTAAACCTGCTGCCTATTCATTTCATTTGGTGACCCCTAGTTCTTGTATTATGGGAACAAGTAAATAACTTTTCCTTATCCACTTTCTCCACATCACTCATGATTTTATAGACCTCCATCATATCCCCCCTTAGTCTCCTCTTTTCCAAGCTGAAGAGTCCTAGCCTCTTTAATCTCTCCTCATATGGGACCCGTTCCAAACCCTTAATCATTTTAGTTGCCCTTTTCTGAACCTTTTCTAGTGCCAGTATATCTCTTTTGAGATGAGGAGACCACATCTGTACGCAGGATTCAAGATGTGGGTGTACTATGGATTTATATAAGGGCAATAAGATATTCTCCGTCTTTTTCTCTATCCCTTTTTGAATGATTCCTAACATCCCGTTTGCTTTTTTGACCGACGCTGCACACTGCGTGGACGTCTTCAGAGAACTATCCACGATGACTCCAAGATCTCTTTCCTGATTAGTTGTAGCTAAATTAGCCCCTATCATCTTCCCCCAGCAGTGCCCCGCGGCAACTCTCCCGAATGCTGCGAACTTCTCCCAGCAGTGCCCCACGGCACCTCTCCCCAATGCTGCGATCTTCCCCCAGCAGTGCCCCATGGCACCTTTCCCCAATGCTGTGATCTTCCCCCAACAGTGCCTTGCAGCACCTCACCCCGGCGCTGCTATCTTCCCCCAGCAGTGCCCTGCGGCACCTCTCCCCAGCGCTGCAATCTTCTCCCAGCAGTGCCCCACGGCTCCTCTCCCCAGCGCTGCGATATTCCCCCAGCACTGCCCCTGTCCCACACTGCCCCACTCCCCCCTACCTGTGGAGGTCTGTTGGCTGCTCAGCGCCCCGCATCCTGTGCCCGCGGCACCGCCCTGCGCCCGGCCCGTCGCGCCCGTCGGTAGTTGCGGTAGCTGCGGGTCAGCAGCGTGTAGAGGAAGGGGTTGATGCAGCTGTTGCTGTAGGTCAGGCAGGTGACCAGGTGGTTGATGTAGATCTCGGTGGCCACGGGCAGGCGGGCGGCCGTGCCCGGGCTGTAGAGAGGCACCAGTTGCCAGAGCCAGAAGGGCAGGAAGCAGGCCCAGAAGGCCACGACGATGAGGAAAATGAGGAGGAAGACCCGCTGCTTCGGCCCCCGCCGGGGGCCCAGCACCCCCCGGGTCTGCGAGAGCCAGTAGGCCCGGGCCAGCCGCCCGTAGAGGTACCCGAGCGCCAGCCCGGGCCCCACCATGCTGGTGCCGAAGAGCACGGTCAGGTAGGTTTTGTACTGGGCCTCGTGCCAGGTGGGCACGCAGAGCCGCCGCACCCGGCCGTCGCCCGCCGCCCGCTCCTCCTGCCGCACCATCAGCATCATGGGCAGCGCCAGGACGAAGGCGGCGGCCCAGGCGGCCCCGGCCAGGGCCCGGCGGCGGCCGGGGGAGCGGCGGGCGGCCCGGAAGGGGCGCCGCACGGCCCGGCACCGCTCGGTGCTCAGCAGGGTGAGCAGGAAGATACTGGCGTGCATAGTGAGCAGGTCCAGGCTGAGCAGGGCCCGGCAGCCGGCCTCGCCGAAGTGCCAGTCCCGCGCCAGCCCGTTGTGCACGACGAAGGGCACCCCGGCCAGGTACAGCAGGTCGGCCAGCGCCAGGTGGACGATGTGGACGTGGAGCGGGGAGGGGACGGCCCCGGCCCGTGCCACCGCCAGCGTGTACAGGTTCCCTGCCGCCCCGGCCGCCCCCAGCAGGCTCAGCCCCACCGCCTCCGGCAGCCCACCCACCAGCGAGCCGTTGGAGGGGGATGACAGGTTGGAGTGGGGGTCCATGGCTGGGGGGCTGGATCCAGGGGCTTCCACCGACGGCAGGAGTGGAGATGTCACTCGGCCGGCAGAGTCTGTCTGGCTAGCCATCCGTCCCCCAGAGCCCCCTGTCTGTCTGTCTGTCCCCAGAGTCCCCCTGTCTATCTATCCCCATCCACCACATCTATCTATCTATCCCCAGACACCCCCTCTATCTATCTATCTATCTATCTATCTATCTATCTATCTATCCCGTCTCTCTCTCAGTCCATGGCTTTGTCCGGTGCGCTCTCGTCCGACACTCCAAGTCCCAAGCTGTGCCGGAAGGGCCAGGGGGGTCTGATCGCCCCGTCGCTGGCCTTGTGCCCCCTGCTGCCCGGGGTCCGGCGGGGTCGGCGTCTGGCGGCGCCCTGGCTGGCGCGGGTGCGTGCGCGGCTGGCGGGCGGGTGTGTGTGTGTCTGGCCTGCGCCGTCTGCTCTGTCCGCATTCCATGCACCCTGCTAGGTCGGTATGTGGGGCTGAGCCGGGCCGGCCCCTGGCGGGGGGCGCATGCTCCTGGCTTCTGTCTGAGCTGCAGAGAGCGACCTGGTTCTTCCAGCCACGGGGCGGGCAGGACGGGCGGCTTGACAGAGGGGCTGGGAAAGAAAGAAAGAAAGGGGGCTGCCCTGAAACATGAGAGAGGGAGGAAGAAGGAATGAATGAACTAGGAAAAAAGACCCCAAGAAGAAAGGCAAGAAAGCAAGGCAGTGTAAGGCGGCCCTGCTGGGGCGAGCGTACCCCTGCTGGGTTCAGCGGGCCCATCGCCAGCCACGGGCGCGAGAAATAAACAGTGCCAGAGACGCAGACGAAGGAAGGAAAACGAGGGACCAGCTGAAAAATGGCCATTGCTGGGCCAGGGAAAATGTCTCTTTGCGCCCAGGGAACGTTGGCACCAGGAAATCTCTGCTTGGCTCGGAAAATTGCCACCGGGGGTTGGCACTGACTGCTGGGGGAGAGCGCCCCCTGCTGGGCCCCCCTGCAGGGCCCCCCCTGCAGCACAGTGCCCCCTATTGGACCCCTGCCCCGCTCCCTGCAGCACAGCGCCCCCTGCTGAGACCCCAGCCCCGCTCGCTGCAGCACGGTACCCCTTAGTGCCGCCCCGGGGCAGCCGTCTGGCCGCGGGGACCTGGCCAGGCCCGGATCCAGGGCGTTTGCCTTGGAAAAACTTCCTGCCGAAATGTCCGTGACTCGCCCGCAGAGACAAACCAAACCGCAGGGAGAGGAAGAAGCCAGAGCGCCCCCCCCACCCCGGGCTGGTCTCAGGGAAAATGCCCCTGGCCCTGGTGCCCTCCCCCGGGCCCATCGCCCCTCCCCACAGTGCTTCGTTTGTGCTGGGGCTCACGCTGGGCGAGCAGCGGCTGCTGGCCGGTCGCCCAGCTCCGAGGGCCGCCTGTGGGTATGTGAGTAAATCCCTCCCTTCAGCAAAGGCGATGGGCTTTCCCCAGGAACCAGCCCCCTCCCCCCGCCCTGCCCCGCAGAGTCGCCTGCATAAAGCAACCGCTCCGGTTTAACGGCGCGTCTACACTGCAAAATGAAGTGGAGCCCGCTCACAGTGGTGCGCGGCGGAGCCGGCTGTGCACGTCAGGAGCGGTGGCTGGGCGCTAAAAGTGGGGGGAGGGGACCCTGCGCCCTGCCACCCCCCCGAGACTCCCTCCACTCACTCCTCTCCGTCCCCTCCCCCTGTCACTTGCCCTTGTGGCAGTAAAAAGTGGGGGGCCATGGCCCCCTGTTCCGATGCTCCCGGTGCGCGCCCACACTGCCCTCCCCGTGGGGAGTGACCTGGCCAGGCGAGTCGCCGCTGGTGGGTGCAGGGCATTTTGGGAAGCCCTTGTGGTGCTCCGGGGGGGACAGGGACTCCCGCAGGGGGTAACCGGGGACCGGGCACGAACGTCCCCTGAGGCGGTTTGCCCCATGCTGTCATTTTGGCTTTAGCAGGCAGCGGGCCTGTTCCTCCTGGGTTTGTCTAGCCCCTGACCTGCCCCCTGCCCCCAGCAGGTAGATTTAAAGCAAGGTGGTGGTGGGGGTGGGGAATGGAGCAATAGACAGGAGGAGAGGAGAATGAACAACAGAAATATCAGCCCAACCCGGACTCCTGGGTTCTCTCCCCAGCTCTGGGCGGGGAGGGGGGCTAGTGGTTAGAGCGGGGGGGCTGGGAGCCAGGACTCCTGGGCTCTCTCTCCAGCTCTGGGCGGGGAATGGGGTTCAGTGGGTGGAGCCGGTTGGCTCGGAGACCCTGGCACGGCTCAGGCAGCAGGTTCTGAGCCTGGCTGGGGATTCTGCCTCCGGCTCCTCCCGACCATGGGGCTGGCTGGGCCTCACCTGGGCACAGAGTCGCCTGCTCCAGCCAGCCACCTGCCCTGCCCCATGGCACCCCCCCTTCCTCTCCCTCCCCCTTTCTCTGGGTCTCTCTTGACTTCAGCTCTTTCTTGTTCCCCGCATCTGGCCGCCCATCGCTCGGCTGTTCCTGTCGCCCCCCCCCCCCCCCCCCC
>NW_020664752.1:145724-147067 GCF_002925995.2 Terrapene triunguis | reverse complement strand
CCCCCCCCCCAGTTCATTCCCCCTACCCACCCACCCTTAGGGCTGCGGCTCCCTCCCCTTCTCTTCCCCCCCTCGCCCGCCCTGCCAGCCCTGGCGCGCCGTTTGCCCTGCTGCCGAGGCGTGACGGCCACGGGCCGCGCAATTCCTGGGCACAGCTCATGTCCGCCTTGGCCTCGGTCTGGGCCAGGGGGACAGCGGGGTTCCCTCCCGGTGCCAGCCCCAGCCCCAGCGCTCCCCCCGTCAGCGGCGGCTTGGCTCCGGCCTGGTGGAAAAATAAACCACCAAAGACCAGCGAGGGGCCAGACAGACAGAGACACCCTCCCACTCCTCGCAGCCCCTCCCCCCGCTCTAACCACTAGATCCCACTCCCCTCCCAGGGCCAGGAGAGAACCCAGACGTCCTGGCTCCCAGCCCCCCTGCTCTAACCACTAGCCCCCACTCTCCTCCCAGAGCCAGGAGAGAACCCAGGCGTCCTGGCCTCCTCGCTCAGAGGATTTTCGCTGGGCCCCGGTCGCTGCCCCCCTGACCTCCCTCCCGTGCACACACCCCGCAAGGCCCTGCTAACATGAGAGGCGACATTGTTCCCAGCCTGAGTTTATTTTGCTGCCTGCTTGCGAAGGGCAGGGGAGCCAGGGAGGGGGGCGGGTGAGCTTTGATCTCCCCCAGCCAGGAAGGGGGGGCAGTGTTTGCCAAGGTGGGGGGGGGGGTGGCTTAGCCAACTGCGGGGAAGCAGATGTGTGTCTGTGTCTGTGTGTAGGGGGGAGGGTGTCTGCCACCCTCTGCTGGAGGCAAGAGGGGCCTACGGGTCCGATCACTGGGGTAGATGGGCCGTGGGTCCGATCCGGGGGGCAGGGAAGGGGCTGGATGCCGGGATAGATGGGCCGTGGGTCCGATCTGGGGGGGCAGGGAAGGGGCTGGGCCCAGGCGCTGATGGGGGGGCAGGGAAGGGGCTGGACACCAGAGTAGATGGGCCCGTGAGTCCGATCTGGGGGGGCAGGGAAGGGGCTGGGCCCAGGAGCTGATGCGGGGGGCAGGACGCCGGGGGAGATGGGCCCAGGCCCTGGTGGGGGGGGGGGGTGCGGGGGGGTTGGACACACTTTGACCTCACACTTAAGTCTCCAATTCCCAGCAATTGCTCTAACCGCTCCGCGTGGCCGGGCGGGGGAGCCGGGGGGGCCCCTTTGTGCAGCCGGATTCCTGCCCCCGCGAGCCCCATTGAGCCCGTCTCCACGGAGCTGCCGGCACGTGGCTCCCCCGGCCCCCGGACGCCCCTAATTGCTGCTAAGTGCCAGGGCCGCATCCCAGGGGAAAGAATGTCCTAATTGGGCAGCTGGCGCGGGGGG
>NW_020664752.1:139896-145624 GCF_002925995.2 Terrapene triunguis | reverse complement strand
GGGGGGGGGCGAAAGGGGGGCAGGAGATGATGGGGAGGGTGGGGGAGGCGGGGAGGGTTCGGGGGGTCGATGGGGGTCCAGGGAGGGGAAGAGATGGATAAGGGGAGGGGCCCCATCAAGCCCCCCTGTTATTAGAGTCAAAGGGGGTCCCCCTCAGCCCCCCAACTATCACAGCGAGGGATTTTGGCTGGAGGGGGACGGCCCCGTGACATACCCCCCCCCAAGCCAGCTGCCCCCCCACCCTGGGGCAGCTCAAAGACACTGCCCCCTGGGGGCTAAGGCCCCATGCCCCATTCCCGCAGGAGTTGGAGGGCGGGCGGGGGGGGGTGAGCAGGAGGGAGGGGCTCAGAGGGTTGGTGGGAGCAGGAGGGGGCTCAGCCAGTGACTCTCTGAGCATCTTCTTGCTTCTCTCAGTGGCGCTCAGCCCCACCAGAGACCGGAGCCGGCGCCGGGGCTGGCTGGGAGAGTCGGGGCTGGGGGGGCAGAAGGCGAGAAGGGGGCAGCCCCCAGGGAGAACCGAACGGCCCCCTCCGCCCCCGCAGCACTGGGGGTGCGACCGCGGCCGATTCTTCACACACCTGGACCCCGAACCAAGTAAGTGTCCTGGGGGGCCCAGCCGGAGGCGCTGTCTGACCCCTATGTGGAGACAGAGACCCCCCCAGCCCAACCCTGGGGTCCCCCCACAGCTCTGCCGGTGCCCCTCACTCCCAACCCGCAGCCCCCTGCTAGCCCAGTCCTGGGCTCACCCCACACAGCTCTGCCGGTGCCCCTCACTCCCGACCCGCAGCCCCTGCTAGCCCAGCCCTGGGCTCCCCCCAGCCCTGCCGGTGCCCCTCACTCCCGACCCACAGCCCCTGCTAGCCCAGCCCTGGGCTCCCCCCAGCCTTGCCGGTGCCCCTCACTCCCGACCCACAGCCCCTCCCTTCGGGGGTCTGTGGGGTCTCAGGCTTGCTGGGCTGAGAACTCCTGTCATTTATTCCTGCAGGGCTCTGTTGGGGGCCGGCCTCGCCCAGCCTGGGGGCTCTGCCTGGCAGCCCCCCCCCCAGGAGCTGGGATGCAGCGGGGCGGGCGCCTGTCCCTGAGCTTCCTGCCCCCCCAGCAGGTGGCGCTCTACGGGCGCGGCCGGGATCTCTTCACCTTTGTCACCGTGGCCTCGTCCCACATGATGCGGACGCTGCAGAGACCCCGCAAGAGCCGCCCTGGGAAGCGGCGGGTGAACCACCGCCGGTTCCTGCACAACCAGATCAGCAGGTGGGAGCCCTCGGGAGCTCGCGGCCCCTTGGGCACTGCTGGGGGGAAGCTCACAGCCCCTTGGGCACTGCTGGGTGGAAGCTTGCAACCCCGTGGGCACCGCTTGGGGAAGCTCACAACCCCTAAGGGCACTGCTGGGGGGAGTTTGCAGCCCCTCCGGGCACTGCTGGGGGAAGCTCGCAGCCCCTGCAGGGCACTTTTAAATTAAATTATAAATTAATGGAGATATCCTATCTCCTAGAACTGGAAGGGACCTTGAAAGGTCATCGAGTCCAGTCCCCTGCCTTCACAAGCAGGACCAAGTACTGATTTTGCCCCAGATCCCTAGGTGGCCCCCTCAAGGATTGAACTCACAAACCTGGGGCACCAGGGTGCTCAGAGCACCTCAGGGCATTGCTAGGGGGGAGCTCACAGCCCCTTGGGATACTGCTACAGGGAAGCTCGCCCCTTGGGGCACTGCTACAGGGTAGCTCGCAGCCCCCTGGGGTACTGCTGTGGGGAAGCTCGCAGCCCCTCAGGGCCCTGCTGGGGAAAGCTCACAGCCCTTCTCTTCTCTCCCCAGGCAATTTGCTGACATCGAAGCCTCCACACACCGGCTGGCTTCCTCCATCCTGGCCCAGGAGGCCCCAAGGAACCCCGCGCCCCCCAAAGAACCCCAGCATCCTGGCCCAGAGCCTCCCGCCCCAGCTGCCAGCTCCTTCCTGGGCGTGGCTGAGGCCTTCGTGGCCCCAGAACCGGGGCCTGGCTGGGGCCTGAGCGTGGCCTCCCTGACCCCTGACCCCGGCGACCTCTTTGACCCCATCACTGGCCCGGAAGATCCGGGGCTGCCCCCCAGCTGGGCCCCAATTACCCACAACCCCCTGGAGCCTAGCGAGTGTCCCCTCTCCTGGGACCCCCTGCCCACCCTGGGCCCGGACGGTGCCCCCCTCTGGGCCCCAGATCCCCCTGGCTACCTGCCCCCCATCTCCCCGGGGTACCCTGTTGGAGTGGCGCCAGGGGGGTGGTAACATGGCAACCCTGTTCCTCCAGCCGCAAGCTCCTCCCTCATCCCCACCCCTCCCCCTCTGCAGGAAGTGGGGGACCCCACCTGGTGGGCACCCCACAAGTGGATGCAGTGACGAGCCCCAGATCTGAGCTGACATGGTGGGGGGCATTTGGAGACTGCCAGGATACCCTGATCTGGGGAGGTCCCCTTGAATTTGGGACTACGCCTAAAATTCAGGGGTGCCACGTTGATCTGGGGGAAATCCTCTTGAATTTCAGTGTGTTGCCTTACATTTGGGGGTCACCCTGATCTGGGGGTATCCCCTTGGATTTTGAGGGTGTCTCCTTACATGTTGGGGTGTCAGAGATGGGGTGTCTCCCGGATTTGGGATTCCCACCATGCACTTGGGGGGGGGCTTCTGAGGTGGGCCCATCTCAGGGTGCAGTCTGGTTTTGGGGTGTCCCGCCCTGTGGGGGGGCATTGTAGCGCTCTGCAGGTTTGGGGGGATCTCTGACGTGGCAGAGTGGAGGGGGGCCCCCATGTCACCCCAATAGTTGCAAGGTGAGGGAGGGGCCCCCTCTTTTTGACCCGCCCCCACCCCCCCGAAGCTGAGCCCCCCCTGGTTAGCAGCAGGCAGGCGGGGGAGCCCCCCAATAGCCCCCCCCAGTCCCGTCTGTGTCTAATAAACTCGAGGCCGATCCCTGCCAATCGGGGCTTGTTGTGCTTGAATTTCCGTCCAGCCCCCGCCTTAGGGGGCGGCGTGGGGGGGGGCTGGCAGAGAACCCCCCCCGTGAGTGAGTGCCCCCCCCGGGCCCCAGGTCTGACTGCGCAGGCGCCTCCCCCGACCTCTGAGCGCGAGGCCCCCGCGCACCCAGCCCCCGCCCCCTGGGCGGTGTCCAGAGTCACAGCGGGGGCGGGGCTTCGGGGAAACGGTTGGCGGGAAGGGGCGGAGCTTCGGGAACGCTTTACGGGAAGGGGCGGGGCCCTACGCAGTTGCCCTCAGCGCCTGGGCCGGGTCGGAGGGGGAGTGAGCGCGGGTGGCCCCAGGGCCAGCAGGATGCGGCGGACACTCGCTTCTCGGGCGGTAGGTGGAGCCGCCCGCGCTCGCTGTGCGCCACGCGCGGGCGAAGGGGGGCGGGGCCAGCCTAGGAGCTTCGGGGAACGGTTGGCGGGAAGGGGCGGGGCTTCGGGGAACGGTTGGCGGGAAGGGGCGGGGCTTCGGGGAAAGGGGCGGGGTCTGGCTGCAAGGCCGCGGGGGGCGGAGTGAGAGGCGCAATAAACGCGTGTGACGTCATAAGTGCGACGGCCGCTGCGACGTGCCTAGAGTCTAGTTCTGGCGGCGGCACGAGGTGGCGGGCAGCGCGGGCCTCTCCGCAAACACGAGTCAGGCTGCGTCTACACTGCCGAGCCGCCCCCCCCCCTTTCCCGGCTGGCCCAGAGGCCGGCTCAGCTGCCTCGGGCTTGTGGGGGGGCTAAAGACACCCATGTAAATGTTGGGGCTCAGGCGGGAGCTCGGGCTCTGAGACCCTCCCCGTTGGCGGGAGCACAAATCTACTGGGCAATTTGACAGCCCCGCAGGCGGCACGGGCCTGCGTCTGGCTGCTGTGTAGACCCACCCTTCGATTCGGCGCGGCCGGGCTCGTTTTGCTCTGTAGACGGCAGTAAGGCTGCAGCGAGCTGAGGGTGACTTGCACGAGCTATGCCTGTGGTGCAAGGCTTGCTTGAGCGTTTGCGAGGTCCGTGCCTTATATTTGAAGCGCCCCCCCATAACGTATCCCCTACCCCTCCGCCGGTTCTGGGTCTGACTTCTTCCAGGCTTCACCAAAGCCGGCCTGAAATGTTGGTTTCTTCTCCCAGGCCCCACCCAGTGTCAACAAGAAATCACTATGTCCGTGCCTGAGGGTAGTGACACGCAACACCCCCTTAACCTCTCGGAGTGCTTTGCCAAGCTGTCCTGGTCCCCCACTTTGGCTGGGACATGGGTGCAGATAGCCATCATCAAGAAAGGGAAATCAAACCTGGTCGACAGCTCCTTTGCTGGGCACATCTGTGTCCAACAGATGGTTCATCGTGACGAACGCCAGCAAAGCCATTGCAGGGAATTTGAAGATTGTGAATGAGATGAATGATAGCAAGTGTCTGGCTTCCATCCATCTGAATGTAACAGGTAAGTGCCATGGGTCGCAATTTCAGGGGTAACCGCACCTTGGATTTCCCCTGGGCCTCTTAGAGGGCACGAATGTCAAGTTTCCAGCTTCCCAGCCGTCCCCTCTCACAGGTGGAGGCCTGCATCTGTCTCCCTCCAGCCTGGGGGGTTGGGTTTGCAAGGCCTCTGAACGTCGCTGTGAGTTCCCAGCACATCGGATCGGGGTCCACCCCCGTGCTTTGCTTTTCTCACGGTGCTGTGACAATGTACACCAGGTACCATCCCGCTGCAAAGCAAAGCACATTTAGTCCTAGTGTTATGCTTATAAGCAGCACACAGGATCTTTTTCAGGGGACAAGGCAATATGCCATGTTTATTGAAAATACAACAGTTCAATCACACACACACACACACACACGTCCTGCAGATGGCCTTATATTTACTGTTAGAGAAGGAAAGAAGGAGCAGGCGGATTGAGTAAATGGATACCTTTACTGCAAAAACAATGAGGAGTCCTTGTGGCACCTTAGAAACTAACACATTTATTTGGGCATAAGCTTTCGTGGGTTAAAACCCACTTCATCAGATGCATGGAGTGGAAAATACAGTAGGAAGATGTATATAACAGTACACGAAAAGGGAGTTGCCTTACCCAGTGGGGGGTCAGTTCTAACGAGACAATTCAATTAAAGTGGAACTGAGCTATTATCAACAGGACGAAAAATCACTTTTCTAGTGGTAATTGGGGTGGCTCATTTCAAATAGTTGACAAGAAGGTGTGAGTTACAGTAGTAGGAAATTAGCATAGGGAAATTAGTTTTTAGTTTTTGTAGTGACCCATCCACTCTTGTCTTTATTCAGGCCTAATTTGATGGTGTCCAGATTGCAAATTAATTCCAGTTCTGCAGTTTCTCATTGGAGTCTGTTTTTGAAGTTTTTTGTTGTTGAAGAATGGCCACTTTTAAGTCTGTTATTGAGTGTCCAGGGAGATTGAAGTGTTCTCCGACTGATTTTTGAATGTTATAATTCTTGACATCTGATTTGTGTTCATTTATCCTTTTACGTAGAGTGTCTGGTTTGGCCAATGTACATGGCAGAGGGGAATTGCTGGCACATGATGGCATCTATCACATTGGTAGATGTGCAGGTGAATGAGCCCCGGATGGCGTGGCTGATGTGGTTAGGTCCTATGATGGTGTCCCTTGTATAGATATGTGGACAGAGTTGGCATTGGGGTTTGTTGCAGGGTTTGGTTCCTGGGTTAGTGTTTTTGTTGTGTGGTGTGTAGTTGCTGGTGAGTGTCACGGAGTATGGGGGGACTCAGGGCCCTGCACCCCCGGCGTCCT
>NW_020664752.1:102831-139886 GCF_002925995.2 Terrapene triunguis | reverse complement strand
CTGTCAGCATTCACAGACCACAGTAAGAACAGACCCAGTTCGTCACAGTGAGTATTTGCTTCAGGATGGGGGGCTGTCTGTAAGCAAGGACTGGCCTGTCTCCCAAGGACGGTGAGAGTGAGGGATCGTCCTTCAGGAGAGGTTGTAGATCCTTGATGATGCGCTGGAGAGGTTTTAGTGGGGGGCTGAAGGTGACGGCTAGTGGCGTTCTGTAGTTGCAGTACTTGTTCCCCTCGACCCAACCCATCAAGTAAGCACCAGGTTAATCACATTACACTCTTTTATCCAAGTTAATATGCAAATACATAGATCTACTATAACACCCCAACACCCTTATTTAGTAGTATGAATATTAATAACTATATATAGAATTATACCCGATCCTGTTTATTGTTAATAACATCCATATCGCGCTGGCGCTGTTACAATCCTTATAGTTACAGATTTCCTTAATCAGCAGCTTATGGGGGCCACGACCCTGAACACATTTGATGTAGCTGGGAGAAAGAAGGGAGAGGCGAGAGAACACCAGTTCCCACAGAGGGGATTCTTTAGACAGCCACATTTCTTATGCGTCTGCAACGCTTATCTATCTGTAACAAGCAAAAAGGAAGGGACAGGATGGCCACTTTATCTATCAAGCAAAAGAAATCGTGCTCACCTGTGCCCTACGCCCCGTTACCATGGTAGCCGTCACCCAGGTCTTTACTTAACCCTTACACACCGCAACAGTTACCAGTTTGTCGTAGCTCAAGTCAATCTAATCGCGAATCCGATGCTCCGAGGCTTTGCAGGACTGAACCCAGAGTCCCATAGCAAAGCACCCCAGCTCTATACTTGTACGTTCCCATTCGAGTCTATGGATTTTGCAATAGTCATAATCATTTGATGATTATTGTTGGCTTTTCCCATCGTGATCTTTTGTTTGTTGTCTTGCCTTCGGGGATGTTTGTCTCATCTCTAGGGTTGTCAAATCTGCTAACTCGGTTAGCATCGGATACAATGGATGTTTTCTGATGTTTCCAAGTCTCTCACTTCTTGACCAGCTGGCCATTTGTGATGGTTTTGACACTCATCCTTAACCATGCACACAGCCTTGACTCACACCAAACAATTTTACAGAGAATTTCAGACAGGATTACATTTTAGAAAGGATTATACGGTTACTAAAGTATCAGAGGGGTAGCCGTGTTAGTCTGAATCTGTAAAAAGCAACAGAGGGTCCTGTGGCACCTTTAAGACTAACAGAAGTCTTCACTTGCATCTGAAGAAGTGAGGTTCTTACCCACGAAAGCTTATGCTCCCAATACTTCTGTTAGTCTTAAAGGTGCCACAGGACCCTCTGTTGCTTTTTACGGTTACTAAAGAGGTTACAAAAGAACCTTACACAACTTAGTTTGCAATGCAGACAAGAAGCACAACTTAGCTTGCAGTGCATACAAGAAGCAAGGCCTTATAGCGGACACTGTAATAAAATCCTTGTCCTATGGTAAAAGAAATGATCAGAATAAGTTATGGTCTGTTCCTGCCTTACCATCGGAGTATGACCGTCTCAGCTTACCCAATGCGTATTTCCCTGTGGTGCCAGGCCGTTCCTTTCTGCTAGCCAGAGAGGGTGGCTGGCAGGGTACAGCAAAGAAAAGAGAAGAAGTAACAATATCCACATCATCAATATAACCCAGATACATTCTACTCAATACTCTAATCACGTAATCCACCTTAACCTTTCTGTTTATCACTAATATTATATTTTATGTAAAACAAGTCTAATAGGCTACATTAGCAGCACAGAGAAAACCTATAGAAAATAACAAATGGCCCAACACGCCCGCTGAAAGCTTAACAGAGATCAGCCCCAGCTCTGACCTCAGGCTCTGGTGGAGGTTGGACTTTCAAACCACTCAAGTTCCTGGCAGGTCCTGGGGACAGATGAGCCATTTCTTTAAGTGATCCCCACACTGCTGGGCGCTGCCCAGACACAGAGTCACCGAGATCGGGGCACTGTCAGGCCAGGCTCTGCCCAGACACAGAGTCACTGAGATTGGGTATGAATAATTGGGATGGGGTGAGGGGTAATAGGAACCTATATAAGAAAAAGCCCCAAAAATCGGGACTGTCCCTATAAAATCGGGACATCTGGTCACCCTAACACGGTCGCTGAGATCGGGGCCCCGTCGGGCCGAGCGCTGCCCAGACACAGAGTCGCCGAGATCGGGCCCTGTTGGGCCGGGCACTGCACAGATGTGGGCTTCCAAGGGAGGTTGGGGAATCCCTGTCATGGGAGGCTTTTAAGAACAGGTTGGACAAACCCCCTGCCAGGGCTGGGGTCCAGGGTAACTGGTCCGGGCTCAGCGCAGGGGGCTGGCCCAGACGCTCTATCGCAGTCCCTCTCGGCCCAAGCCTGCTCTCACTCTGCAAAGTGGCATTTGGGGGGCAGATTTTAAGGAGTTGGAGGGGATGGGACTCCTCTCCCCTGACCTCCTGGGACTCTGCATCCGCTCGCTGCAACCGCCTCTGCATTGTCTCATTCCAGAGCCTGTGCCAACCTCAGCTCCAGTCTCCCAGGTGGCCCTGCTCAGCAACGGGATGGCAGCAGGGGGTGAGTGACGTGGCTGGGAACGGGCTGCTGAGCTGCTGGGATCTTCAACTAATTCTGGCTGCTGCCCGGCGCCCCGGCAGATTGCCCGGCGCCCCGGCAGATTGCCCGGCGCCCCGGCAGATTGCCCTGCCTGGCTCCTGTCAGGCATGGACAGGCCAGACAGCAAGGAACAGTGCGGTGTCAGCTAGAGGCCAACAAGCAGCCAGGAGGGAGGGTCTCTGTGTTCCCTGGTCCCAGCAGGGCTGGGAGTAGCAGGGTCAGATCTCCCTCTCCCGCTGAGAGAGCCGTCCATGGCTTTACATCCCTTCTCCTTGCCCTACTGGCCGATGGAGCAGAGTGGGTGGAGCAGAACCTCCAGGTACTGACCGCTTGGCTCCCAACCCCACGTCCGTGCCCATCTATGACTTGATTTCTTGGGTGACACTTTATATTGAGGTTCCACATAGAAGTAATTTAGAAAGGGTTGAATGGTGGCTGCAGGGTTTGTCTACACAGGGCCACTCAGGAAAATTAATCCGAATCATGTCAAAGTGCAGGCTCTGGTCTACACTACAGAGTTAGGTAGATATAAGGCAGCTTACGTCACCCTAACTGTGAGTGTCTACACTGAAAGGCAGCTCCCACCCATGGAATTCGCTCGCCGAACCGTCAGAATAACTCCAGCTGCGCGCGAGGCCTAGTGCTTGGGTGGATGCAGTTAGATCGATACAGGGACGGTAACGACATCGCCTGTTGCTGCCTTTCAGACGCCGTCCCACAATGCCCCACGCTGGCACAGTGGGGATGCGCGCTGCCGACACAAGGGGCGCAGTGTGGACATGCTAAAGGGTTTTAATTACTGTCCTGTCTGTATGTCGACATTACTTCGACTTAATTTTGTAGTAGAGACTTGCCCTGAATTTAAAGTGGATTCGCTAAACCGCATTGATCCACCTCCCCATCTTCCTCCCCCTCCCCCCCGCCCGTTTCGACACTCTTATTTAGAATTGAAGTGGCCTGAATTCAATTCACTTTGGAAGTGAATTAAGCTAAATAGAATTCAGGCTGCCTTAATTTTGAAGGAGAGTGTCCACACAGGGGTTTAATTTGGTTTAACTAATACATTTTAAAAGCCAATTCTGATTAGTTTTCTTGAGTGGCCCTGTGTAGACAAGCACACTCTTTACCTGTGTGTTTAGCATGCTGAGACCGCATATTCACCATGTACAAATGCTTTATAAACCAGCTAGCAAGTGAACCTTAATCTAAAGTGTATGGTGCCTAGCACCCCAGTCTCGGCCCAACACCCCATAGCGGTAGACACTGTACAATATCTATTAGCTGTGTTACGGTAGCGCCTCGGAGCCCCAGGAAAATCGGCAAACCCATGATTAGCTGGGGACTGTGGAGCGTCTTGAACTGAAAAATCCCTTTTGCATGCCGGGATGGAACACTGAGCATGGTAGAGAGGCTGGAAATTTTCGCCTGCTTTGTCCAGCTCTCCCGCTAACGCTGCTCTCCTGTCGTTGGTTGCAGAGCCCGGATCTCAGTCCAGCCATATTGTAGCCGTGGTGGTAGGGACAGTGGTGGCCTTTCTGGTGTTGGTGTTGGCACTGGGGCCATGGCAGAGAAATAAGAGAGCTCACTGCAGAGACTGGTTCGGCAGCTGTCTTGGCTTCCTTCCAGCAGGCCGGCGACGCAAACCCCATGCAGGAGCTGGCAGAGATGACGCAGCCGGAGGATGCCAGCGGTGGGGACCGGTCAGCCGTGATGAGTGGGAAACTTCTCAGCAGCGCTGAAATGCTAAACACTGCGAGACTGGAGAGTGGGGAGGAATGAACCCCGTCCCTCAACATCCACTCAATGTGCAGCGGCAGTCAAAAAAGAGCCAATCTTCATATATTCAATGTACTTGTTTGATTCTAGGTAGCTTCAATGAAGCATTTGGTCAGTTTCTAGAGAAATGACTATTTTCATGTGAAAGTAGGATGAATTATATTGTAAAAATAGAAAGGATTAAAGAAATGCTGTATGTACCTTTAAGCAGAAATAAGGAATGTTGAAATACAGGTGTCAGGAAAAGAAACATTAAGGCATAAACAATGAATCCACTTAAGCTTATGGTGGAACATTAACTGGAGATCTGTAAAAGTTAGTAA
Organism: Terrapene triunguis; assembly: GCF_002925995.2. NCBI lineage: Eukaryota > Metazoa > Chordata > Testudines > Emydidae > Terrapene > Terrapene triunguis. Next base: position 135,149 of record NW_020664752.1, on the reverse strand, counting down.
GGAAATTGAATATGTATGTCTAGCCTCAGGTAAACTTGTCAGTTCTGCTTTCTTTGTCCTCTTGTTAAGTTCGCGCCCATTTTATCTGTATAAAATAAAGTAGTGTGGGTCTTACATGTGGCTATGATCTTGCACAGGAGAACAAAGGGTTTTCCTCCCACAAGAGAGAGAATATTAAAGGCCCTAAAAACCCCTCCATTTGGTCTTCAGCTGGCTCAAAAGATAACCTCTCCACCCCAAAGAGATGCCTGAAAGAAACGGGAACAAAGGACCGTAACTATGGGGGGTGTGAGGGATTGCTGGACCCAGACTAGGAAGGAGTCTAGTCTGTGAAAGAAGCTTATTGGAACATCTCTGAGGGTGAGATTTACCTGCATTTAGTTTCCTACTGTATTAGGCTTAGGCTAGTGTGTTTTATTTTGCTTGGTAACTTACTTTGTTCTGTCTGTTATTACTTGAAACCACTTAAATCCTACTTTTTATATTTAATAAAATCATTTTTTACTTATAAATTAACCCAGAGCAAGTATTAATACCTGGGGGTGCAAACAGCTGTGCATATCTCTCTATCAGTATTATAGAGAGTGAAGAGTTTGAGTTTACCCTGTATAAGCTTTATACAGAGTAAAAAGGATTTGGGGTTTGGACCCCATTGGGAACTGGGTATGTGGGTGCTGGAGACAGGAGCACGTTTTAAGCTGTCTTCAGTTAAGCCTGCAGCCTTGGGGGGACGTGGTTCAGACCTGGGTCTGTGTTTGTAGCAGGCTAGCATGTCTGGCTCAACAAGGCAAGGTACTGAAGTCCCAAGCTGCCAGGGAAATTGGGCTCAGAGTTAGTCTCAGTGCATCAGGGGGCAGTCCCAAGGCGGTTTCTGTGATCCAACCCGTCACAAATAAGACTGGGACTTTTCAGCTTGGAAAAGAGATGACTAAGGGGGGGATATGATAGAGGCCTATAAAATCATGACTAATGTGGAGAAAGTAGATAAGTTGTTTACTCCTTCTCATAACACAAGAACTAGGAGGCACCAAATGAAATTAACAGGCAGCAGGTTAAAAACAAATAAAAGGAACAGAGTCTCCTGTGGCACCTTTTAGACTAACAGATGTATTGGAGCATAAGCTTTTGTGGGTGAATACCCACTTCGTCAGACACATGTGGGTATTCACCCACGAAAGCTTATGCTCCAATACATCTGTTAGTCTTAAAGGTGCCACAGGACTCTCTGTTGCTTTTTACAGATCCAGACTAACACGGCTACCCCTCTGATAAATAAAAGGAAGTATTTCTTCACACAATGCACAGCCAACCTGTGGAACTCCTTGCCAGAGGATGTTGTGAAAGCTAAAACTATAACAGGATTCAAAAGAGAATTAGGTAAGTTCCTATTAGCCAGGATGGTCAGGGACGCAATCCCATGCTCTGGGTGCCCCTATACCTCTGGGTGCCCCATAACCTCTGACCACCAGGACCCAGGACTGGACAATAGGGGTTGGATCACTGGATGTTTGCCCTGTTTTGTTCATTCCCTTTGAAGCACCTGGCATTGGCCACTGTCAGAAGATAGGGTACTGGGCTAGATGGACCATTGGTGTCCAGGGTGGCCATTCTTTCTTATATTATGAACTCACAAGGCCCCTTCCTCCCTGACATCTCTATGACTCTCATGAAATAACATGACTCTGGCAGGTGGGGATTTTAGTAAAGCACGAAATTGCAAGAGACTTGTGATAAAATCACAAGAGTTCCAAATCCTGTAACATGCCAGCAACCTTTGGTAAGATCCATGGTAGTGAGGTACCAGGCACCCCACAACTTGTCTAGGATCTCATTGGTCCTAGGCATGGGGTAGACATCGGACACAGTGATGGCATTGAGCTTCTGATAGTCCACACAGAACCGGATTGACCTGTCCTTCTTCAGAATTAGCACCACGGGCGAGGCCCAGGGGCTGGAGGACGGCTGGATCACCCCCTAAAGTCAGCATGTCTCCAACCTCTCTCTCCAGGCTCTGGGCTGTTTGCCCAGTGACCCTGAATGGCAAACACCTGATGGGAGAGTTGGTTCCTGTCTCCACCCGGTGGACAGCCAGGTTAGTGAGCCCAGGCCGGTTGGAGAACAGCTGCCGGTATGAATGCAGTACCTCTCTGATCTCTGCCTGCTGGGCAGGGGCTAGCTGGTCTGAGAGGGGAATTGATTACAGTGAGGGGTCAGCCCCAGCCTCAGGGAGGAGTCCCACCAGGGGATCCTCTCCCTTCTCCCACTGCCCACACACAGCCAGCACCAACTTCTCCCTGTCCCAGTACGACTTCATCATGTTGACGTGATACACCCGGTGGCTGAGCGCTTGGTTGGACAGTTCCACTACATAGTTCACCTCGTTTACCTGTCTGATGACCTTGAAGGGGCCGTCCCAAGCAGCTTGCAGCTTGTTCTTCCTCATGGGGATGAGGAGCATCACCTGATCCCCGGTAGCATATGAGCGGGCACGGGCTGAGCGATCATACCAGACCTTCTGCTTCCTCTGTGCCCTGTCTAGGTTTCCCCTGGCCGAGCCCATGAGCTCCACGAGCTTTTCCCAGAAAGTCAGTACATACTCCACCACTGATTCCCCATCGGGAGAGGCCTTTCCCTCCTACTCGTCCCTCATCAAGTCCAGGGGCCCCCTCACCCTCCTTCCGTACAGCAACTCGAAAGGGGAAAACCCTGTGGATTCCTGGGGCACTTCCCTGTATGCGAACAGCAGGTGGGGTAAATACTTGTTCCAGTCCTGTGGGTGCTGGTCCATAAAGGTTTTCAGCATCCTCTTTAGGGTACCATTGAACCACTCCACCAGCCCATTGGACTGAGGGTGATATGCCGAGGCCCAGGTGTGTCGGACCCCACACTTCTCCCACAAGCACTGGAGCAGGGTTGACATGAAGTTAGACCCCTGGTCTGTAAGGACCTCCTTGGGGAACCCCACTCTGCTGAAGATGGTCAGCAGCGCGTCTGCCACGGTGTCTGCCTCGATAGAGGACAAGGCCACTGCCTCAGGGTAGCGCGTAGTGAAATCTACCACCACCAGGATGTATTTCTTCCCTGACCGGGTCACCCTGCTGAGGGGCCCCACTATGTCCACGGCCACCTTCTGGAAAGGCTCCTCTATGATGGGCAAAGGCTCAGCGGTGCTTTACACTTATCCTGGGCCTTCCCCACCCTCTGGCAGGAGTCACAGATCTTGCAATACTGTTTGACCACGTCAAAGACCCCGGGCCAGTAAAAGTTCTGCAGCAGCCTCTGCCTGGTGCGCCGGATGCCCTGATGCCCCGAAAGGGGGATATCATGGGCCAAGTACAACAGTTTGCAGCGGTACCTCTGGGGAACCACCAACTGCCTCCTGGCTTTCCAAGATTCAGTTTGCCTCCAGTCAGCCCATTCCCGGTACAGGAATCCCCTCTCCCACAGGAATCGCTCCCGGCGGTCCTCCCCCTGGGATCCTGCACTGCTGTGGCCAGCCAGGGCCCTCAGCTTCTCCAAGAAGGGATCCTCCTGCAGGTCCATCTGGAATTCAGCTGCTGGGTCTGAGGCTACAGCCCTGGTTGGCGGTGCCTCAGTTTCCCCACCTTGGGATGGAGGCTCCGGCCCAGCCCTGTCAAGCCCTACCCTGGGCGCTTCGGTTCCCCCCCTTCGGGAGGTCCCGCGTCCCTCGCTGGCTCTGGCTCCAGGTAAGGACCAGGGCGCTATGAGTGCCATCCGGCCAGTTCTCCAAGTCATTACCCATTAGCACCTCGGTAGGCAGGTGATCGTGCACCCCGACCTCTTTGGGTCCCTCCTTAGCCCCCCATTTCAGGTGTATCCTCGCTACAGGCACCTTGAGGGGCAGCCCGAACACTCCCCTCAGGGTCATGTAGGCATCGGGCACTAGCTGGTCTGGGTCCACCACCTCAGACCACGCCAGCGTCACCTCTGCGCCCGTGTCCCAGAACCCCTGGACGCGTCTTCCCCCCCACCTCAATGGGGATAATGTGGCGATTGTCCCCCGGGGCCTGTCCCACACTCACCTCGCGGATTGAGTACGGTCACTCTGGACCTGGAGCCCCCCCTTCCCCTGCTGGCCTGGCCTGGCGGTCCCCTCCCCCTGGCCCAGCCCTCTTGACTGCGGGCCCCTGACCGGTGATGCCCCCTCTCAGTGAGCTTCCACCCAGTTGACACCCCGCGGGTTCTGCTTGGCCGCCATTTCCTTCATCTTCAGGCATTGCACCACCTTGTGTCCTTTTTGGCCACAGTAATTACATTTCAGGTTCCTCAAGTCTCACGAAGGGGGTCGCCCCGCCCCGGCATTCACGGGCACCCCTGAGTTGGGCTTCCTGGAGTCCCACTTTTGAGAGGTCTCTGGGTGACTCCCCTTCTGAATCCCCAATGTGGGTCTCCCTCCTGCCCCCGATCTGCTGTCCACGAACTCATCTGCCAGTGCCCCTGCACTGCGCAGATCTTTGGGCTTCTGGTCCACTAGCCACATCTTAAGGTCCGGAGGGCAGATGTCATACAGCTGCTCCAACCCCACCAGGTTATACATGTCCTCGAGGTATTGGCCTCTGTGCCCTTCCCCCACTTGCGGAGATATTCCCCCAGCAGGCTGGCGACTTCCTTGTAAGTGACACCTGAGGTCTTGCATACACCCCGGAATCGTTTCCTGTACGCCTCGGGGGTCAGTTCAAACTTCAGCAGCAAAGCCTGTTTGAACAGGTTGTAGTCCCCTGTTTCAATACCATCCATTTGGCTGAACGCCTCTATGGCCTTGGGACCCAGCAGGGGGTCCTGTCTGCGGGGTCAATCTGGTTCAGATCACAACTTCTCAAAGGCTGTGAGGTAGGCATCAATATCCCCACCTCCTTGAACTGGGGCTGCAGTTTGGTGTCTAGATTCTCCACAAAACTAGCGTCTCAGGGCCCTTCCCCACTTACCCCCTGGAAGGCCTTCTTGGCCCACCGCTCCTCCAACTCCAACTCATGCTTCCGCTGTTCTGCACGGTCCACCAGCCTCCGCTCCTCCAGCTCCAGCTCCTTCGCTTTCAGCTACAGCTCCAGTCTCCGCAGCTCCTCTAGGGAGGAACCTGACTGGGGTCTCCCTGTACTGACTGGGGAGTCGTGTCTGATAGACTCCCGGCTGCTACATGGACTGCCCCCACGGCTACTCTCCAGCTCACCGGGCACCCCGGGAGCCCCTCCTGGTGTCTGGAGCCTGTTCCTCAGACTGGTCATTCTCTACAAGCTGAGCAATCAGCCGCTCCTTAGTGAGCCTCCCCACGCTCAGCCCTCTCTCCCTGCACAGATGTGCCAGGTCGCTCTTACAGAGCTGGTTCTAGGCCATTTTCAGGCTGGTTCCTTTCAGTTCCCTCATTTTATCACTGGCAGCCACTCACTGCAAAGCGCCTGCGCTTGCAGCCAACCGTCTACAGGGTGCATCCGCCAACCATCCTCTGCTACCACATTGTCACTGACTCATAGATCATGCCCACTCTTGGCCCCATGCGGTTCCTGGGGGGAACCCCCTTCAGTGTGACAGCCCTTCTCGGGGGTCCACTCTCTCTCGGGGTCAGGCCTCTCCGCCTCCTGGAGCTGCACCTCTCTGAGCCTTAGCACGTCTGTCTCTCACCGTGGGCCCCCTCAGGGAGTCCACTTACTCTGGACCCCCAGGGCCTCCACTCCCAGAGGGAATAATGCAGCCCTGTTCTCTAGACTGGAGTGATTCTCAGCCAACGTAAAACAGGAGGGTTTATTGAGCGTCTGAACACAGCACAGGAAACTCTCTGGGCCCTCAGGCCTGGCCTCCCTCAGCACAGCACATCCCAGTCTCCCCTGCATCCAGGTGGGCTCTGCCTGCTCTGCTCCAGTCCCGAGCCCCCCTGCTTCCCAGCTGGGTAGCTGATATCACCGGCCCCACGTCCCACCTCTGTCCATTGTCTTCTATCCAGGTAAACAGGGTCGCCTGGGCCTCATCTCCTCTCTTCTATCCTCTGGCCCCCTCTGGCTGGAACCGGCTGGTCAGGTCACCGGGGTCCTCTCTTTGCAGCCCATTGTCCTCCTGCTGGCCAGAACTGGCTGTGACTCCCGAGCTGGGCCTCCCGGTCACCAGGTCACCAGCCGCTGGGGTCTCCATCCTCCAGGCCATTGGCCAGGGTCCCAAGTTCTCACAACAAACTCCCTCTCCCATCACCTCGTTAAATGAGTAACACCCAGGGAAACTGAGTCCCACCCCCTCTGCATGCAAACCATTGAAAAAAACAAGGAAAAACTAAGAAAATCCCCCACTTCGTCACACCCACTAACCCCCCAGGCCGCCCTGGACCCCACCTCCCCCTGAAGTGCGAGCCCCCCCCAAAGTGTGGGGTGGTTGCCCTGGTCCGTTCTATGTATGGGACAGCTCTGTTAAATATAAACCCAAACATTGGTGGAGCTGGGCCCATGTTCTTGAATATTGGTGGAGCGGGGGCACCATGGGCCCATATAACTTGCCACCTATGCTAGAAGGATAGGATTTGAATGCACAATCTCTCACCCTGACGGATGGCACAAGCAGGCTGCAGATTCTTAAGGCACAAGCTACACTGGCTTTGCAGCTTGGAATCCCCAGGGTTTTCACACACAGGCTAAAAATCCCTTTAGCACTGGGGTCCCCCAATTCAGGGGTGTTTTCAGGAGTCCTCTTGTGTGGGGAGTCATTGGTGAAGACCCCGAGATGATGTCACTCCCTGCCTTATACAGCTTTGGCATAAGGCAGGAACCCTTTGTCTGAAAACTTGGTTCCCAGACCAGTCTGTGGAAAAACACTGACATCCCAAGATGGAGTCCAGAGACATGTGGCCTGGTCACATGACCTTGCATGAGTCATAGCAGCTGTGACAATGCTGCCAGTGGGAGCCAGCTGAGGTCACTCAATTAGGGTGAACTGCAAACAAAACGGGGCAGACAAACCCCAAAAGCTGGTAGTTATTCCAATACTTAGATTCACCAACCAGCACAAAACAGCTTCTGTAGTACCACACTGGTTACTTAGAAGTTCAAACAACGCAGTTCCCTTAAAGTGCCCAGCCTCAGACCTCCGTCCAGACACACCTGTCAGATATGATGATGATTAATGAAAATCTTATCTCATCATATAAAAGAAAAGGTTCTTCCAATCCCAAAGGATCAGCCACATACCCAGGTTCAATTATAACTTAGATCTTACCCAAAATACACACTATAGTCAATTCTTATTAACTAAACTAACATTTATTCAAAAAGAAAAGAGAGAGAGTGTTGGTTAAAAGATCAATATACATACAGACTTGAATTCAATTCTTGAGGTTCAGATGCATAGCAGAGGTGAGATTGTAGTTGCCAGAAGTCCTTTTAGATATAGTCCATAGGTTATAGTCCAATGTCCATATTCAGGGTGGCTCCAGTCAGTGACTGGGGATCTCAATCCTTGTGGTTTAAGATTTCCCCCTCTTGAAACCCAAAGCAGATCTGAGATGCAGAAGGATCATGTCCCAGCGTTCTTATACATTTCCAGCAGCCTTTCGACCTGAGAAAACAATAGGCTTAATTCTCCTTCCAAACATCCTGGCAATTGGCACAGGGTAATTTATCCATTAAACAGTTCAGATACAGGTTACCACAACCTTCAAAGAGACATAGAGACAATAATACCATTTCACTCAGGTATCATCATAAATGTTAATATTCCTTTTTGATCTTTGAATTAAAGTTACAGCAATAGACAAGACTTGTTTGCTTACATCACTAGACCTGAGCAAACATCTACCCTTGAGATCTCTAACAATGCAGACTTGCATTTCAAAGCTCTGTTCATTTACATATCTTCCTAACCAGTCCTTAAGGTTCACCCATGGGTCAGGTCAGTCTGTGAGTTAATTAACTCTTTCTGGCCCTGTCACCTTCCAACGAAATATTATATTACACTCATAACGTCACAGCAGCCATAACTTACAGACGGTCTGGAAGGTCCACAGGAAGGTTAAGTTCTTTCAGGGTCCATTGTCTTTGCTGATGGGCCATCAGCACTGTCTGGCTTCATTGTTGTACCTGAAAGGCTGCTTGTGGGTGTCACCCAGGGTAAGCCCATTTGAAATACAGGCACATCGTCAATATTCCTAACTCCAGATACAAATATATTCAGCAAACCATAACCTTTCCAGTGACACCTCGCATGACCCGTCTTGTACAAAATGCATCATAATTATGCCATAATCTTATCATAATAATATAACTGTGAAGAATATGGGGTGCAGTGTGTGTGTGTGTCCTTGGTGCCTCTTACTGGAGGGGCTGGGCCCTGCTGTTTGTGTGTGTGTATGTCCCTGACACCCCCGCCGGAGGGGCTGGGCCCTGCTCTGTGTGTGTGTGTGTGTGTGTGTGTGTAAATCCTGCTGCCCCCTGCTCTCTGTGTGTGTCCCTGTTGGAGCAGCTGAGCGCTGCAAGGTGCTGGCACACACTAGCCAGCAAGGGGCTGGGTTGGGGGCACAGCTGCCTTTTCCCTGGGGCTGAGCATGGAGGAATGGGGTGGGGAGTTCGCCCCTAAGCCAAATGGGAGCAACGTGAGGCCTGGCACGTCAATTTCCCATTGCCGGAGCACCGGGAGCCATGGCCTCCAGCTGGTTTGCTAGCATAAGCTATTTTATTATTGGCCCCAGGCCTGGAACAGGGGTGGTCACAAACAGCGCCCAGGAATCTCTGCTCGGACGCCAGCGACTGGTTCCAGGGAGCGAGACTAGGGCAGCCGACGCCGCCTGCCTGCAGTGAGCTCACGGCTCCCCCGCTCAGACCAAGAACTTGCACTGCCCGGCGTGGAGCGGAGCCGCCTGGTGCCGCCACCCGCAGCGCTAGCCTGGGCCAATTCCCTCCCCGTCACCCCCTCTTGTCTGATCATTTTGGCTCCAACTCGCTGGCCTCAGTCCGATGGGAGAAGAGAGGAGACGGCTCCAGTTCCCACCCCCCAGCTGCTTTCTAGGAATAACGGCTCCCCCTCCCCAAGGCTGGGCCGCTGCTGGACACGTGCGTGGCTGGGGAATGAGCCGATAACCCTGGTTTTTGGCCGCCTCACCCGGTGGGGATGTGTGTGTGTGTGCAAGAGAGAGACATGGCTTGGTGACAGCTGTGTGCTGCTTGTTAAGTTTCACATCCCCCCAATCCCCAACTCCACCGGTTCCCCACCCCCCCCCCCCCCACCTCCCCCCCGGCCCCCCCTGCTGCCCCCCCGCCCCCCCCCCATTGCTCCTGGGCCCCGCTGACTCCCTCCCATTGCCCCAAGCTCCCGTTCACGGCCTCACACCCCAGGCCTGCCCCGCTCCTTGCCTCTTGACCACGGCGCCTGGGTTCAAGGAAGTTCCATCGAAAACAAAATATTGAAGCTCCTGGCCCTCGGGGCAGGGAACAGGCCACACGGCTCAAAGTCCCGAAGGCAAAGGCAGAGCCCCTGGCGTTTCCCGTTCAGCTCCCAATTTCTAAGCCAACCTGGCGATTTTGGCAGGGGACCCTCCTGAGACGCGAATCCTCGGGGGAGGGGCTTTTAATTATTTTTCTTTGCACCGGTGACAAACGCCAGGCCCAAGGCTGCAGCTGTTGCTTCCGTAAAACTGAGAAGTGAAACTTGGCCATGCGGGGCCGGAGGGGTGGCGTGGGAAAAGCTGCGCCTACTCGCTCTTGCTCTGACATTGTCACAAGGATGTAGCCACCTCCGGTCTGCTTTTCCTGCCTGCTCAATTTTTGCTCTATCGGTGGGCCTCTCTAACAGGGGGAATCGCCAGCAGCCCTGGGGAAGGAAAGATGTGGAGGAAACTTGCTTTTCAGGAAGTAAGACGCCCACGCTTGCTGTTTGACACTGGAGGACTTGGGGGGGGGGGAGAGGGTGTCACTCTTTTTTGGGCTGAAATAGGTTTCAAATGCATAACAAGCCACTCAAAGGGCACAGATGGATTTAAAACACCGAGCCCCAGAAGAATGATATACAGCATGCGTAGGAACGACAGTTTGTGGATTTCCTGCTAGGCGCCTAGGAGAAAACAAGGGATCTCTCGGACAGTCGCTGTTAGACCTGCCAAGGCGCTGAGACGCCATAACTCTCGCAGGACGGGTCTAAAAATATGCAGCGGCCATATTCAGTCTCCCCTGCAGAATCACAGAAAAACGAGACCTCTCGTGTTTCATGGGGTCCCTGCTTCCAGGGGACGATTGAGATGCTTAAAACAGAGCACCCGCTAACGTGCTTTGCCGGCCTGGTGCCTGCGTGAGGCAGAGAGGCGCACAGTGACTGACGCAGAGCGCTGGAGGAATGGGGGATAAAAACTAGTTCTTCAAAATAACACAGCGACGAAGATTGCCCTCTTTTAAATGTGTTTGAGGGCGTTCCTTGGCATAGGACGTACAAATGCGGACACGTGTAGCGGATCGATTTCTCGCCATCCCACTCGCGGTGCCGTCTGGATTGTTTGGAAGGCTTTTTTTTTTCATTGGGGGGCCCCGCAGGAGTTTTGCAGAATGGCCAGCGTCCGGGTTGATACGCTTTGCGCAGGAGGAGGCAGGGTGAAGGGGCGGGCCTGCTTAGGGGGTGCCCGGATGACCATGTGGGCGCCAGACTCAGAAGTGCAGCATGGCGGGGTACAGCTCGGGTGCCACGAGGTGTAAAAACCAAACCCATCCCTTTGCCTTTGCAAGCATCGCCTTTAACGTCGTCGTCTTACTCCGGCGCGCTGGGCAAGCGGTACCGGACACCCGTAAGTGCCGCCCGGGGAGCTCTGTGCCGGGCTGGGTTCCCCGAAAGTGAGAGGCCAGAAGGGAAATGGGGGGGGGGAGGGGATGCGCCGGGAGGCCATTTGGAGAGGGAAGAGGGATGTGTGGAACACAGCGCATTGTGGGATATGTGTGTGGAGACCCAGGCCCTCATTGTGCCGGGCACTGCACAGACCCTGCCCGGGATCTTGGTGCGGTTTAGTGATTTTGGCTCTGATTCTGCACACACTCAGGGGTGTCTACACTACCAAGCCCCCCTCCCCTCCCCCGCAGCACCGAGGCCGGCTCAGCTGACTCGGGCTTGCGGGGGGGGGGGGCGCTAAAGACAGACGTGTAAACGTTGGGGGCTCAGCCTGGAGCCTGGGCTCTGAGACCCTCCCCATTTGTGGGAGCGCAAATCTACCCAGCCATTTTACAGCCCCGCAGCCCGAGCCCCACGAGCCGGAGTCGGCTGGCATGGGGCACCCGGGGGTGTCTGGTTGCTGTGTAGACCCACCCTGCGATTCGGCGCAGCAGGGCTCGTATTGCCGTGTAGACGCTCCCTCAAGCAGCGAGCTGAGGGTGATGCTATGCCCGCGGTGCAAGGCTTGCTTGAGCATTTGCAGGGTCTACGCCTTATATCTGAAGCGCTCCCCGGAACGTATCCCTCCCTCCCCCGCCAGATCTGGGTCTGACTTCTTCCAGGCTTCACCAAAGCTGGCCTGAAATGTTGATTTCTTCTCACAGGCCCCAGCCAATGTCAACAGGACATCCCTCTGTCTGTGCCCGAGGGTGGCGACGCGCAACAGCCCCTTAACCTCACGGAGCGCTTTGCCCAGCTGTCCTGGTACGATGCCTTGGCTGGGACATGGGTGCCGATAGCCGTCATCCGTCCAGGGAAATCAAACCCGCTCGACAGCTCCTTCGCCAGGTGCATCTCCATATCCAACAGATGGCTCACCGTGCTTAACGCCAGCAAAGCCATTGCAGGGGTGTACAAGATTGAATCTGAGATGAACAAAAGCAAGTGTCTGGTTTTCATCCGTCTGATTGTAACAGGTGAGTGCCGTGGGTCACAATTTCAGGGGTAACCGCACCGTGGATTTCCCCTTGGCCTCTGGAGGGCCCGGATGTCAGGTTTCCAGCTTCCCAGCCGCCCCCTCTCACAGGCGGAGGCCTGCGTCTGTCTCCCTCCCTCCAGCCTGGGGGGTTGGGTTTGGGTTTGAACGTCACTGTGAGTTTCCCAGCACATCTGAGCGTGGTCCAGCACCCTTAGGGTGACCAGATGTCCTGATTTTATAGGGACAGTCCCGATATTCAGGGCTTGGCCTTTGTCTTATATAGGTGCCTATTACCCCCCACTCCCTGTCCCGATTTTGCACACTTGCTATCTGGTCACCCTAAGCACCTGTGCTTTCCTTTTCTCCGGGGCTGCGACAACATACACCAGGTACCAACCAGCCACCGCAAAGCAAAGCACATTTAGTCCTAGCAGCACAGAGAAAACATGGAAAATAAGAAACTGCCCAACACGCCCGCTGACAGCTAAACAGAGATCAGCCCCAGCTCCGACCTCAGGGTCTGGTAGGGGTCGGACTTTCAAACCCCTCAACCAGGTCTGCTCTCTCGGTTACAAGTTCCTGGCAGGTCCTGGGGACAGTTCAGCCATTTCTTTCATTTGTCTACGTTTTACTGGGCGCGGCCCAGACAGTCACTGAAATCGGGGCCCCGTCGGGCCGGGCGCTGCCCAGACACAAAGTCGCTGAGATTGGGGCCCTGTTGCGCTGGGTGTTGCCCAGACACAGAGTCACTGAGATCAGGGCCCCGTCGGGCCGGGCACTGCCCAGACACAGAATGAATCAGTCCCTGCCCCTAAGAAATTACCATCTAAATAGACAAAATGTCTGAGGGGGGAAACTGAGGCACGGGGCAGAGAAGTGACTTACCAAAGGTTACACAGCAGGTCAGTGGCAGGTCAGGGAATCAAACCCAGGCCCCCTGAGGCCCAGGCTGCTGCTCCTTCTCACAGGCTGTGCTGCCGCTCTGGCAGAGAGAGACTGACACGTTTGTTCCCTGTGAACCTGTGAACCACCTGAGCCTAGTTTCCTCCACCCCTTTGAGGTGTAACATGGAGCATCAGCTGCCTGCTTTGCACAGCGGGATCCCAGTCTGCGGCCAGTGGTGCCCCTTGGCTGATGTCTTTGGGTTCTTGCCCTCCCGTGCCTGTATCACAGCCCCGAGAAACGCCCCTGACAGCGCGGAGTAGAGCGGAAGAATTACTTCTCGTGTCTTGCTCACAACACTCCTGCTAATACACCCCAGAAGGATGTTTGCTTTTTTTGCAACAGCGTTACACTGTTGACTCATATTTAGCTTGTGGTCCACTATGACCCCCAGATCCCTTTCCGCAGTACTCCTTCCTAGGCCGTCATTTCCCATGTGTGCAACTGATTGTTCCTTCCTAAGTGGAGCACTTTGCATTTGTCCTTATTGAATTTCATCCTATTTACTTCAGCCCATTTCTCCAGTTTGTCCAGATCATTTTGAATTTTAATCCTTTTGGGCAGATACACCCCAAAAACTGGAGGTTATTCTCCCATGAGATACACCAAACCAGCAACAAAAGCAAACTTCTGGCTAACAGGAAGTCAGAACAGCAGTTTCCTTAGTCGCTCCAGTCCTTGTATCACCACCAAAAACACTCGACTTTGAGATGAGTGGTTCTTTAAAACCAATTTCATTAAATAAAAGTATCAGGAGGTAGCCATGTTAGTCTGTATCCACAATAGGGTGACCAGATGAGAGGAAGAAAATATTGGAACACAGGGTGGGGAGCGTCACTGTCGGAGCTAAAAAAACCCCAAAAACAAAAAAACCCAGAATACGGCGAAATATTGCCTCCCGACCAAACATCAGTCGGGACACGGGACAAATGCCTACATATCGGGACGGTCCCGATTTTATCGGGAGGTCTGGTCACCCTAATCCACAAAAACAACAGGGAGTCTGGTGGCACCTAAAAGGTTCTTCTGATCCCAAAGGACCAGCCACACACCCAGGTCAATATACAACTCAGATCTTACCCCAAAATCACACTGATGCCAATCCTTTATGTATAAAAAGAAAGTAAAAAGGTGAGAGTTAAAATTGGTTAAAGGAATCACATACATACAACAATTGCAAAGTTCTTGGTTCAGACTTGTAGCAGTGATGGAATATACTGCTGGCTTAAGTCAAGTCTCCGGCTGCTTCAAAATCATTGGAAGGTCCTCAGGCCCTTGGTTTCCATTAGATGTTTCCAGGGACTTTTAGCTTCTACAATGTGGAGGGAAACCTGTTGTTTTAAACAAAGCCCTCAGATGGTGTTTGAAGTCACATGGGCAAGTCACATGTCCATGCATGATTCCGCTTAGTCACAGTAGAAGCCATTAGCGATACCTCAGACAGCATGTTCAGAGGAAAGTCCCTTCAGGATAAGTGGGCGTCTTCCATTGTGAGTTAAATGTTCTTTCGATGGGCCACACAATTTGAATAGCCGCCTCCAGGATGTGCTGGCTAACTACCTTGTGGGCGTTACCCCAGGAGCAAACATTTGAAATCCAGGTACAGAACCTATGCTCATAATGTCAAATACAAAAATGATCCATACATACAGATAGCATAATCATATTCAGCAAATCATAACCTTTCCATAGACGCCTCACTTGGCAACCTTTGTGCAAGATTTGTTGTAAATATATAACAGTGGTTGCAACAATGATCGACATGATCATATTTTAATCAGATAACGTCACCGCGGGGTCCTGGCCGGGGCTGCGTGGGGAGTTCCAGCTGCGGGACAGAGGAAGGCTCCACTTTCCACAGAGAGAGGGGGGAGAATTCAAGCTACCTGGACAAATTGGAGAACTGGGCTGAGTTCAGGCAGATGAAATGTAGTAGAGACAAGTGCAAAGTGTGTTACTTAGGAAGGGAAAATCCAATGCCTAGCTCTGAACTGGGGAATAACTGGCCTGGGGCGTGCACAGCTGCAAAGGAGCTGGGGGTTAGGGCAGGTCACAAATTGAATAGCAGCCCCCGGTGTGATGCAGTTGCTAAAAAGACTGATATTATTCTGGGCTGTATTACCAGGAGTGTTGTATGTAAGACACGGGAGGTCATTGTCCTGCTCTCCTGGGAACTGGTCAGGTCTGAGCTGGAGGACTGAGTCCAGTTCTGGGTGTGACACTTTAGGAAAGTTGTGGACAAGTTGGAGAGAATCCAGAGAAGAGCAACAAAAATGATGAAAGGTTTAGAAAACCTGACCTAGGAGGGAAGGTTAAAAACACTGGGCATGTTTAGTCTTGAGAAAAGCAGACTGAGGTGGGACCTGAGAACAGTCTGCAGATATGCTCAGGGCTGTTATAAAGAGGACGGGGATCAATTGTTCTCAGTCCCACTGAAGCTAGGACAAGCAGTGATGGGCTTAAGCGGTGGATGTGATATACCTTGATTTTAGCAAAGCTTTTGATACGGTCTCCCACCGTATTCTTGCCAGCAAGTTAAAGAAGTATGGGCTGGATGAATGGACTGTAAGGTGGATAGAAAGCTGGCTAGATCGTCGGGCTCAACGGGTAGTGATCAATGGCTCCATGTCGAGTTGGCAGCCAGTATCAAGCGGAGTGCCCCAGGGGTTGGTCCTGGCAGGGCCATCCTTAGGATTTATGGGGCCCTACGCAATATTATTAAACTGGTGCCCCATGCCTGATGGCAGCCTGAGCTCGCAGCCTGGCCGGGGGGAGGGATGAAACAGCAAAGGATAACAAGTTGCCCAGCCCACCTTACGGTGGCAGAGAGTCACAGTTCCCCGCAGAGACCCCTGTACCCTCTCCCTTACGCAGAATGGACATGCAGAAGGTACCTAATTAAAAGCACTAAATTTGGGAATAAAAAATGTCAGTCACAGGTTTTTTGATATGCCCTGAAGTTTGTCAGACATTTATTTGCAAAAACTTTGTAAGTAAGTTAGAGATGTGATTTTATAATCTTCACCAACTCACTAATGAAATATTTTTAAAGCAATTTTTAAACGAAGGTCCTGTAGACTGACATGTTCTGAGTAAATATTACAGTCATGCACAACAGTTTTGGTTCAGAAACTGACCGTATAGACCTGGGGGTTGGCAAATGGCTGTTAAATGGCTTCATTACCCCTTGAATGGCTCTTGAACTGTTTCAATGTTGTGCTAACGGGTCTGGCAGGCTGGAGGCTTTTTCATTTTTAACTACTAGATCCCCTCCCGAGGCAGACTCATCAGGCTGCAGCAGCCAGCTGTGGGAGCCTGCAGGAAGGGTCAGAACAGGGATAGGAAAGCCAGGAAGGTGGACACTAAGATCCAGTGGTGCCCCAAATTTTCAGGTGCCCTACCCAGCCGCATATGTTGCATATACCTAAGGACGGCCCTGGGTCCTGGGGCCGGTTTTGTTCAACTTCTTCATTAATGATCTGGAGGATGGGAAGAATTGCACCCTCAGCAAGTTCGCAGATGACACTAAGCTGGGGGGAGAGGTAGATACGCTGGAGGGTAGGGATAGGGTCCAGAGTGACCTAGACAAATTGGAGGATTGGGCCAAAAGAAATCTGATAAGGTTCAACAAGGATAAGTGCAGAGTCCTGCACTTAGGATGGAAGAATCCCATGCACCACTACAGGCTGGGGACCGACTGGCTAAGCGGCAGTTCTGCAGAAAAGGACCTGGGGATTACAGTGGACGAGAAGCTGGATATAAGTCAACAGTGTGCCCTTGTTGCCAAGAAGGCCAACGGCATATTGGGCTGCATTAGTAGGAGCATTGCCAGCAGATCGAGGGAAGTGATTATTCCCCTCTATTCGGCACTGGTGAGGCCACATCTGGAGTATTGCGTCCAGTTTTGGGACCCCACTACAGAAGGGATGTGGACAAATTGGAGAGAGTCCAGCGGAGGGCAACAAAAATGATTAGGGGGCTGGGGCACATGACTTACGAGGAGAGGCTGAGGAACTGGGGTTATTTAGTCTGCAGAAGAGAGGAGTGAGGGGGGATTTGATAGCAGCCTTCAACTACCGGAAGGGGAGTTCTGAAGAGGATGGAGCTCGGCTGTTCTCAGTGGTGGCAGATGACAGAACAAGGAGCAATGGTCTCAAGTTGCAGTGGAGGAGGTCTAGGTTGGATATTAGGAAACACTATTTCACTAGGAGGGTGGTGAAGCAGTGGAATGGGTTACCTAGGGAGGTGGTGGAATCTCCTTCCTTAGAGGTTTTTAAGGTCAGGCTTGACAAAGCCCTGGCTGGGATGATTTAGTTGGCGATTGGTCCTGCTTTGAGCAGGGGGTTGGACTAGAACCTCCTGAGGTCTCTTCCAACCCTGATATTTTATGATTCTATGATAAACTGCAGCAAGGGAGGTTTTGGTTCTGCAGGAGGAAAAGGTTTTCCACTCTAGGGCTGGTGAAGCTCTGGAACAGGCTTCCAAGGGAGGTTGGGGAATCCCTGTCACTGGAGGTTTTTAAGAACAGGTCAGACAAACCCCCTGCCAGGGTGGATCTAGGGTTACTGGTCTGGGCTCAGCGCCGGGGGCTGGGCCAGATGCTCCCTCTCGGTCCCACCCTGCTCTGACTCTGCGCAGTAGCATTGGGGCGGGGGGCAGATTTTAAGGGATTGGAGGGGATGGGATCCCTCTCCTCTGACCTCCTGGGACTCTGCATCCGCTCGCTGCAACCGCCTCTGCATTGTCTCATTCCAGAGCCTGCGCCAACCTCAGCTCCGGTCTCCCAGGTGGCCCTGGTCAGCAGCGGGACAGCAGCTGCAGGTGAGTGACGGGGCTGGGAACGCGCTGCCGAACTGCTGGGATCGCCAGCTAATTCTGGCTGCAGCCCGGCTCCTCGGCAGATTGTCCTGCTCGGCTCCTAACTGGCCGATGGAGCAGAGTGGGTGGGGCAGAACCTCCAGGTACTGACCGCTTGGCTCCCAACCCCACGTCCGTGCCCAACTATGACTTGATTTCTTGGGTGACACTTTATATTGAGGTGCCATGTAGAAGTAATTTAAGAAAGGGTTGAATGGTGGCTGCAGGGTTTGTCTACACAGGGCCACTCAGGAAAATTAATCCGAATCAAGTCAAAGTGCAGGCTCTGGTTTACACTACAGTGTTAGGTGGACATAAGGCAGCTTACGTCACCCTAACTCTGTCAGTGTCTACACTGAAAGGCAGCTCCCACCCGTGGAACTCGCCCGCTGAACCGACGGAATAACTCCAGCTCCGCGCGAGGCCTAGCGCTTGGGTGGATGCAGTTAGATCGATGCCGGGGCGCTAATGACATCGCCTGTTGCTGCTTTTCAGACGCCGTCCCACAATGCCCCACGCTGGCATGGTGAGGACGCGCGCCGCTGACACAAGGGGTGCAGTGTGGACATGCAAAAGCAATTTAATTACTGCCCTGGCTGTACGTCAGCGTAACTTAGGTCGGAGTTAATTTTGTAGTATAGACTTGCCCTGAATTTAAAGTGGATTCGCTAAACCGCATTGACCCCCCCTGTGTGGACACTCTTATTTAGAATTGAAGTGGCCGGAATTTGATTCACTTTAGAAGTGAATTAAGCTAAATTGAATTCATGCTGCTTTAATCTTGAAGGAGAGCATCCACTCAGGGGTTTAATGCTGTTTAACTAATTCACTTTAAAAGTCAGATTAGATTTCCTGAGAGGCCCTGTGTAGACAAGCACACGCGTTACATGTGTCTTTAGCATGCCGAGACCGTATATTCACCATGTATGAACACCTTATAAACCAGCTATCAAGTGAACCTTAACCTAAAGTATATGGCGCCTAGCAGGCCCAGTCATGGTGTGTTACGGTAGCGCCTCGGAGCCCCAGGAAAATTGGCAAACCCACGATTAGCGGGGGACTGTGGAGTGTCTCGAATCAGAAAATCCCTTTTGCGCGTGCCGGGTGGAACGCTGAGCGCGGTGGAGAGGCTGGAAGTTTTCGGCTGGGTTTGACCAATTCTCCCGCTAATGCCGCAATTCCTGTCGTTGGTTGCAGAGCCCGGATCTTGGTCCAGCCGTATTGCCGTGGTGGTGGTGCCGGTGGTGGGGTCAGTGATGGTGGTGGCGCTGTTGATATGGCAGATAAAGAATATTGCTCGCTACATGCGCTCGTTCTGCAGCCGTCATGACTTCCCTGCCAGAGCCGCCCCGTCCCAGCAGGCCAGCGACTCAGGCCCCATGCAGGAGCTGGCAGAGCTGACGCAGCCGGAGGATGCCAGCGGTGGGGACCGGTCAGCTCTGCTGAATGGGAAACTTCTCGGCAGCGCTGAAATGCTAAACGCAGGGGACTGGAGAGTGGGGAGGGATGAACCCCGTCCCTCAACATCCACTCAATGTGCAGTGGCAGTCAAGACTGGGACTTTTCTGCTTGGAAAAGAGATGACTAAGGGGGGATACAATGGAGGTCTATAAAATCATGACTGGTTTGGAGAAAGTAAATAAGGAAGTGTTGTTTACTCCTTCTCATAACACAAGAACTAGGGGTCACCAAATGAAATGAATAGGCAGCAGGTTTAAAACAAATAAAAGGAAGTATTTCTTCACCCAATACACAGTCAACCTGTGGAACTCCTTGCCAGAGGATGTTGTGAAAGCCAAAACTATAACAGGGTTCAAAAGAGAATTAGGTAAGTTCCTGTAGGACAGGTCCATCAATGGCTATTAGCCAGGATGGTCAGGGACGCAACCCCATGCTCTGGGTGCCCCTAAACCCGGACTGCATGATAGGGATTGGATCACTGGATAATTGCCCCGTTCTGTTCATTCCCTTTGAAGCACCTGGCATTGGCCACTGTCGGAAGACAGGCTACTGGGCTAGATGGACCATTGGTGTCCAGTATGGCCGTTCTTTCTTATATTCTTATGAACTCACAAGGCCCCTTCCTGCCTGACATCTCTATGACTCTCACAAAATAACATGACTCCAGGAGGTGGGGATTTTAGCAAAGGACCAAATAGCAAGAGACTTGTGATAAAGTCACAAGAGTTCCAAATCCTGTAACACTTCCACTGTCTACATATTCTTTCGGTCCGTGTCACCTACTGAAAGCAGTAACAAGCCACGTTTGTATCCAGAAGCACCAGGCATGTTGCCTTGTCCTTGCTCCCGTTTATAACGTTTGCCTTTCAGCGTCGAAAGGCCGGTCTGTTGTGATGTGCCTTGTGTCTACTTCAGATTGCAAGTGCTTCGGGGCCTGGACTGCTGCCGTACTGGTTTTAACAGTGCTCACCCTATGGAGACGGGCGTTATTATCCACAGCAGTGCATCCACTCATGGCTACTGTTCAGCAGCGCCTGGCCTTGTTTCCCAGCTCTGGACTCACTCCTAATTGCACCCAGCCAGGGGTGAGGTGTGTGTGTGTGGGGGGGAAACTGGTCTGATTCTCCCCAGCAGCGGGTGGTAAATAAACCAATATGTGGATAAAACCAAAGGGGCGAAACTACCGCGCAGTCGGGCAACGAGCACAGGAGACGGCCAATCAGTGAGCTGCTACGAGGCCGGGCACAGGCGGGTCCCACCTCCGGAGGCTGACCAGGAATTTATTCTGAGCACCAAACGCATGCAGGAGACTGAAGAATTTGTTATACCAATAGAATAAAAACCAGCAGGATCTTATTAAGAGGGATAAGGCAAAGATGCCACATTTATTGTAAATATAATGATAAAGCAAAAGATAAAAGTAAACAACGTTGTTTGACTACTTATTCCTATCACTACTTATTCCTTACACACACACACACACACACACATATATATATAGATTCATTTACACAATCATTCATTCAAGTTCTGTATAGGAGTTATAGTTACCAGCCTAGAAGTTGCTCATGCCAAGTTACTGGCCACGTATCTTGGTCATGAGGATGGAGCCGAGTCTGTGTCAGATGCACCTGATGCTCCTGGAGGCTGGCAGCACAACCAGACGCTCAAAGTCCTCAGTCTTGTGAGTCCATTCTTATAGGATTTAATTCCTATGTTAGTCTATGGGAGCTGTTTCATCCTGCTGTTGCTGACTCAATCAGCAGATGGCACATTCCTGGTGGCTCCACACTGTCCAAAGTTTGTGTTTCTCATCCTTCCAGGTGATGGGGTGGATCCCAGTTTACCCTCCGGGGGTTGTCTGGTGGTCCACTTGACACATTCTTCGGCGGATACTCCCTTTATAGGCTGGCACCTCCCTAACCATTCATGTACATCAAGCATTCATCAACATACATTCCATATCTTAACCATATTTTAATTTACTGTCTCCACCACTTTCGGGGTGTGTGCTAATTCATTTGAGACTCCCGGCCCTTTAATCACAGACGGTGGGGGGGGTCTGTTCCTAGGAGCCGTTGCTGTTACAATGAAGTGAAAGTCACTTACTGGCTTAAGGCTCACAGCAGGGGTGGTAACATAGTGTTCACTTTAAGAACAAAGTCAATTAACTTGTTTGTAAGTTTTACATAGTAATAAAGTATCTTTCCCAGGACAGTTACAATCAATGGTTTCTACAGACAGTAGCTTACAAGTTTTAACAGGAGACCCAAGAGATTTTTGTACTTGGTGAAACTGTTGGATTTTAAAGTGTGGGGGACAAATTATGGGGGGGTCACTGTCACTTGGGGGAATCACTGTTAGTACCTTCTTTAATATCCCTACAAATTTGTTAGGCCGAGGGGCGTGGGTGTGAGCCCGTTGCCTCCTGCTGGCTGCAATCGGACATGCGTGGAATATTTCTGGGGGTCAGGGTGCCTTCAGCCACTCGATACGTCTGCTCAGACGGCTGGGCATTGGGTTTCCCCCAACTCCGCTCCCCTCTCCGGTGCCCACCCCCTCCGCTCTGCCCCTCCTGTGGGCACGGCTCGGTCCACCCCACCCCCTCCGCTCTGCCCCTCCTCTGGGCAGGGCTCGGTCTGCCCCACCCGCTCCGCTTTGCCCCTCCTCTGGGCATGGCTCGGTCCGCCCCACCCCGTCCGCTCTGCCCCTCCTCTGGGCATGGCTCGGTCCGCCCCACCCCCTCCGCTCTGCCCCTCCTCTGGGCATGGCTTGGTCCGCCCCACCTCTCTGCTCTGCCCCCTCTGCCCCGCCTCCAGCCCCGGTGGGAGCAGAGCGCGGGGTCTGAGGGCGTTGCTCCTGCCTGCCCTGGCTCAGGCTATGCTGGGGAAGAGTGTACACCACGGGCTGCTAGGATCTGCCCCACATGCAGGCGTTCACACGCCGTGTGCCCCCGGCGGGCCCTAGACCACAGTGACAGCATCTTCCTCTCGCCGAGCCCCCTGTGGCCTTGGGGGACAGCCCGGGGCTGGATCGGCCAAGGCCTTACCAGGCAGCGCGGGCGCGGCAGACCCGGGAGGCCCCCTGCCACTGGGCCACGGTTCGGAGCCGCCTGAGTGCTCCAAGGGGAAGCCTCTGGCCACGGCTGCCACAAGCTCTCCCCCACCCCCCGTCACGGATCCCCAGATCCGGTGCTCTGGCCCGGCTCTGGAGCAGTCCCTGGGAGGAGCCCGATGGTACGTCAGCCCCCTGTGGGTCACACTCACTGGGGTCAACCCCTCGGCTTCACACCACCTCCGGGGACCGGCCCTTGGAGCCTGCCATCCCCCTGGGGCATGCCGGGTGCTTCCCGCAGCGAGACCGCCGGGATCGGACCATGGAGGTAGACACACCCCAAATGGGAGCCAGGTTCCTCCCTCCCCCACGTTCCCTTGATCTGGAGTGACTCAGCCAGCAGTGTGGATGCAGGAGGGGTCAGGACACAGCATAGACAGTCCTTGGTTAAAGTTACAGCAAAGTCCATGTGGGTTGGGCCAGAGCCCCGAGCTCTGCTCTGCCCACCCCCAAGTCCCAGTCCCAAAGAGCGTCCCGCTCCCAGTGCCCCACATGGAGTGACCCCCCAGCCTCTCCTCCAGCCTTTGGCCTGGGTTTGGGACACCTGGTCACCTGGTTCCCCCTCCTTTGTCCTCCAGCTGCTCACACCTGGCTCGCTTCCTGCGGAGGGGGGCCATATAGCCGGGCCATTATCTTCTGGGACCCTCCATGGGCCAGGGGCCCGGCCCCAGACAGCTGACATCAGTCACACCTGGGTCTCTGCAAAGAGTAAACAGCCTTTTCCCACCACCTAGTTAACCAGGCACTGCATAGGGGAAACTGAGGCACACACCATATTAATACAAATTATTATGAAAAATTCCCACTCTGCCACAGCTGGGCTCCCTGACACAGGGGTAATAGACACTCGCCACTCCCACCCCCTGCTGAATTGAGTCTCTGCCTGGCTGGCCGGAGCCCTGTTTGACAGGGCTGGGAGCTGGACAGGGCCACAGGCGACCCGCAGCGAGGGGGTGTATTATAATAATGGGCCCTTCTGTCCCATAGATCTCAAAGCCTGGCCAGGATTGGTAGCCCCAGTCTTCAGAGGAGGAAACTGAGGCAGCGAGAGGGGAGGGAGCTTGTGGAGGGGTAACAAAGTGCGCAGGCGTGGTGCTCTGGGACCGCGCCGAATGAAGTCAGACAGGTTCCTCGTCGCAATGCAACATCCTCCAGGGCCCACTCTGCCTAGGGCATCCCTCCTTGGCTTCAGCGCCCCTGTTCACACTGTGAGCTCCCCGCAGTGAGTCCACCTGGCTGGGACCCCTGGGGAAGCCTCACACAACCCCCTGCAGCCCACCTCCGCACTCAGCAGGGACTCTCAGCCAGCGTGGAAAACAGAAGGGTTATTAGTCATCGGGAGCACAGTGTAGAACAGAGCTCATTAGCACTGAAATCAGGAGCAGTCAGCAAAGTCCATCTTGGGGGGATCCAGAACCGCCCCCCCCCGGGCTCCTCCCACCCAAGTCCCAAACCAGGAGACTGACCCGCTTCCAGCTTCACGCCCAGCTGCCCCTCCTCCGCCCTTCGTCTCTTTCCTGGGCAAGCAGGTCCCTGGCCGCCACCTCTCGCTTTGTTCTCCAGCACCTCCGGCTGGCTCACGCAGAGGGTGGGCCCCGGCCATCAGTTGCCTGGACACGGAATGTCAGCCATTGTCTGAGCCCAGGCAGCCCGTCGGCATCGCACCCGCCCTCTAGGGGGCTCTGCAATAATCACACACCCTTGTCCCACCACCTAGATACTTGAGTAACACACAGGGGAAACTGAGGCACACACAGCATATTCATACAAAACATTAAGAACATTGCCACTTCATCACAGGAGGAGAGAACCCAGGAGTCCTAGCCCCCCCCCGCTCTAACCACTAGACCTCACTCCCCTCCCAGAGCTGGGGAAAGACTCTTCCCATTAGAAGCCCCTGTTTTCCAAATGCTGATAACTTTGCCAGATGTTCGTCATTGGGGATGGAATTGCCCCAGCCCAGGCGGCCGCCGTGGGATGAATTTTGGGGGGAGAATTTTAGCCAAATTGATTCCGCTGGTTCTGGAAACCAGACCACTGGTTTGTTGGTTGTCAGCTCCAGGACACCGCCAGCCCCCCCGAGCAATCGCCTCTGGGCTAGGTCGGCCTGTGCTTTGCTTTGCGGGGTATCAGCGGTGGCACCCCAAGCCCCTTCTGCAGGCGTTGCCCGGCGGCGTGCAGCCCCTGACACGGACGCACATGGTAACGAGCAGTATGGCCGGATACCCACAGCTGGTCCCAGCTCAGGGTCAGGCCTTCGGGACACCACAACGGAAACAACCAGAAGGTTATTACCACCGCTGACGACAGCCGAGCTGCTGAGGCAGGAGGGTGGAAACAGAGCGGGCTACCGGGAAACCCAACGCAGAAGACCACTGTTTGAGTTGAAATGTCACTTTCACAGGCTCAGATCCTGGGCTAAAGGACTTTCTCCCCTAAAGCAACTTCCCAGGGGCACCGGCCACGTGGCTGGGATCATAACAAGTAAGAACGGCCGCACTGGGTCAGAGCAACGAACTGTGTAGCCCAGTATCCTGTCGTCTGAGAGTGGCTGGGGCCAGGTGCTTCAGAGGAGATGAACAGAACAGGGCAATGTGACGGGTTCGGTCACAGAGACCCCCTTGGGACAGTCACCTGATGTGCTGAGATTACCTCTGCGCCCGTTTTCTTTGCCAGCTTGGGACTTTAGAACCCTGCCTTGTTGAGCCAGACACGCTAGTCTGCTGCAACTCAGACCAAGGGTCTGAAGCACGCCCCCAAAGCTGCAGTTTTTAACTGAAAACCACTCAGCAGGTATTCCTGCTTCCAGCACCCAGACACCCGGCTCCCAGTGGGATCCAACCCCCAAATAAATCCGTTTTACTCTGTATAAAACTTATACAGGATAAACTCATAAATTGTCCGCCCTCTATAACACTGATAGAGAGATATGCACAGCTGTTTGCTCCCCCAGGTATTAATCACTTACTCTGGGTTTATCAATAAACAAAAGTGATTTTATTAAGTATAAAAAGTAGGATTTAAGTGGTTCCAAGTAATAACAGACAGAACAAAGCAAGTTACCAAGCAAAATAAAACAAAATACGCAAGTCTAAGCCTAATACATTAAGAAACTGATTACTGAGATGTTCCAATAAGCTTCTTTCACAGACTAGACTCCTTCCTAATCTGGGCCCAATCCTTTCCCCTGGTACAGTCCTTGTTAGTTCCAGCAGGCATCTTAGGTGGAAACTAGGGGCTTTTTCATGACTGGGACCCACTTTGTTCTGTTCCATCCCCTTTTATCACTTTGGCACAAGGTGGGAATCTTTTGTCTCTCTGGGTTCCCACCCCTCCTTCTAAATGGAAAAGCACCAGGTTTAATATGGATTCCAGTATCATGTGACATGGTCACATGTCCTGTGAGACCCCTGTGAGAGTCTTCATTCTTCCTGGGCTGGCCTACACATACAGAGGAAGGTTTGCAGGTAAACAGAACCATTTACAACCAATTGTCCTAGTCAATGGGAGCCATCAGGATTCTAAACCACCATTAATGGCCCACACTTTGCATAACTACAGTAGGACCTCAGAGTTATACTTCATATTCCTAGTTTAAGATACAAGAATGATACATTCATACAAATTGGATGACCACACTCAGTAGATTATAAGCTTTGTAATGATACCGTACAAGAGACCTTTTGCATAAAGCATATTCCAGTTACACCATATTCACACTCATTAGCATATTTCCATAAAATATTATGGAGTGCAACGTCACAGACAATGATCCACTGATCCATTTCCGGTCGTCCAGTCCCAGCTTCTGGCTCCAGAGATTTAGGGACACCCAGAGCATGGGTTTGCGTCCCTGACCAGTTTGGCTAATGGGGTCCTCCAGACCCCATTATACATTTGGCCTCTACAACATCCTCTGGCAAGGAGTTCCACAGGTTGACCGTGTGTTATGTGAAGAAGTATTTCCTTTTGTTTGTTTTAAACCTGCTGCCTGTCAATTTCATTGGGTGACCCTAGTTCTTGTGTTATGAGAAGGAGTAAATAACACTTCCTTAATGACTTTCTCCACACCAGTCAGGATTTCATAGACCTCCATCATATCCCCCGACCGGTTTGCTGGCCCAGGTTCAATGCTGACCGCTGTGTTGTTGAGACCCTCTAGCACAGTGGTCCCCAAACTGGGGTTCGCGAAATGTTACAGGGGGTTCTCAGGAAAAAATTCCCTAATGGCGGACAGAGCTGTCCCTAGGGACCTCGGGCAGCACGGGGCCAGCAGCCCGAAGCTCCTGGACTTCCAAGAGCTAAGCAGATGAAAGCAAACCTATCTATCACACTGAGGAGATTTAAACTTCAAGACACCTTATAAGAAATGGAAAGGGAGGTGGATATCTTTGGCTGTTTTTAGAATGAAATAGGCAGCTAGTATTGTTTTTAAAATGATTATGAAGAACAAGTTTAAGCTTTGTTGTAACTTGCGTTGTTTGCCTGGACTGCTCAAGACCTGAATGCTTGTGTAGGAGGAAGTCTTTGAGTTGGCTTCTTAAATACCTTCCTGCTGTTTCACAGCTGACACTCCTTGATGAAACATAGGAGGCTTGTCTTATAACAGGCTTATTCAAAGCGATACAAGCTACGAAAGCGAGATCTTGGATGAGTGTTGCCGTTTTCATAATGTAATAAAAATACTGTCATAATAAATAATAATTGATAATAAATAGTGTGTAATACGCATGTCATAAAAACAAATTTTATATTTCCGAGATCACTGCTTGCTCAGGTAAAGGAGACAATCCCTGGAAATATTCATGTTTAGGAGGGGGTTTGCGAGACTTGAAGGGGTTCACAGGTTGTTAAAGTTTAGGAACCATTGCTCTAGCAAAGGGGTTCTCAAACGGGGGGTCGTGACCCCTCAGGGAGTCACAAGGTGGTTACATGGGGGTCCATGGGGCTGCCAGCCCTAGGCCCCCATTAAATTACCCTCCCTTTTTAATTTATAAGGGGGGGGTCACACTCAGAGGCTTGCTGTGTGAAAGGGGTCACTGGCACCCCCGTACTGCAGAGCACGGATGGTGAAATTCGGGGGGGGGAGGGGGTTGGCCTAAGCTGTTCCAAGCTGAACAGTCCCAGTCTGATTAATCTCTCCTCGTACAGCAGCCGTTCCAGCCCCCTGATCATTTTTGTTGCCCTTTTCTGAACTTTTTCCAATTCCAATGTATCTTTTTTGAGCTGGGTCGACCGAATCCGCACCCAGTAGTCAAGGTGTGCGCGTACCGTGGATTTATATAGAGGCAACATGATATTTTCTGTCTTATTATTTATCCCTTTCCTACTGGTTCCTAACGTTCTGTTGGCTTTTTTGACTGCCGCTGCGCATCGAGCGGATGTTTTCAGAGAACTCTCCACCCTGACGCTGAGATCTCTTTCCTGAGTGATAACAGCATTTAGACCCTGTCTGTTCGTTGGGATTATGGTTTCCCATGTGCAGTGCTGCTTTGCATTGATCAACGTTGAATTTCATTGGCGGTTTTGTCGCCCAGCCGCCCGTTTTGCGAGATCCCTTCGTAACTCTCCGCAGACGGCTTTGGACTTCCTGGGGCTGCGGGTCGGGAATGAGGAGCAGCCTCCCCAGGGTGGGAGGTCGTGGTCGAGGGGCACAAGACGCCCTGGTGGGGGGACCCCTCCCCTGCGTCTGGCAGCTCTCTTGGTCCAGGGTCTTTGTCTCTCCCAGCTGTGGCAGGACTCAGCCAGGATCAGCCCCAGGGCCAGCAGGACGCCGGCGCCCAGGCCCAGACGGACGATGTTGCCCTGGGTGAAATCCAGGTGCCAGGGTGGGGCCGGAGCTGCTAAAGAGGGGAAGGGTCAGTCTGCAGCCACTTCCTGGGGGTGGGGGGAGGGTGTTAAGATCAGACCTCACCCAGCTCCCCGTGCAATCGGGGGTGACTCCGGATTGACCCTGGGGGGCTGAGATCCGAACTCAGCCCTGGGCCTCTGTTTCCCACGTCACTTACCTGGCGGAGGGCTGAGGCTGTGCCCCAGGGAGGTTGGGCTGGGGTCTCTGGGGGATGTGGCAGGGCTGGAATCTTGGCTGGCACCTGTATAAAGGGGTGGGGGTGTTAAACGCGGCACCAGAAACCTCCCAGCTCAGTTTATCTGGCCACTACCCCTGCCGCTGTCTCGGGCGCTATCCCCCGGCCCTGCCAGCGCCTGGGTAGTACAGATCCCCTGGCATGTCCCCCTAGATGGGGGGTGGGAACCCCGGCATCCTGGCCAAACCCCAGCGGGGGTGGGGGGGAGAGGATTCTGTTCATCCTCCCTAAATACCCTCTTTGCTTTCAACTGGATTATCTGTCACTTCCTGTCCCAAACTCTTGGGGTGTTTCTTTGTGCTGTTGAACAGCCCCTGTGCTTCACCCCAGAAGGGCCACATCTCAGCACCAGGCGAGGGGTCCCTGTATGACCCCACAGCAGTCAGGAGTGACTCTGGATTGACCCTAGAGGGCTGAGATCCGAACCCAGCCCTGGGCCTCTGTTTCCCATGTCACTTACCCGGCGGAGGGCTGTGGCTGTGCGACAGGGGTGCCGGGGTGGTGGGGCTGGGGTCTCTGGCGGGGGTGGCGGGGCTGGAATCCGGGCTGGCACCTGTACAAAGAGCGGCGGGGTGGGGAGCGGTGTTTAAGCCCAGCACCAGAAACCTCCCAGCCTGGTCTGTCTGGCTGCTACCCCTGCCGCTGTCTCGGGCACCATCCCCCGGCCCTGCCAGCGCCTGGGCAGTACAGATCCCTTGGCATGTCCCCCCAGATGGCGGGCAGGAACCCCGGCGTCCTGGCCAAACCCCAGTGTGTGGGTGGGGAGTTCTCGGTTTTTTTTCCCTATTAACTTTTGATTCTGATTTTAAAAATAGTTGTATAGGAAAAACCCGCACAAACCGGACTTTGGTTTCTCAGCCCCTGGGCCCCATTGGCCGCCCCGCTGCAGCGAGACGCCCGACAGTTAATTCTCCCCGGTTCGATGGGGCGCAACCAGACCCAGTGACTTGTGACGTACAAAGCCCCACGCCGCACGCACAGAAAAATCCAGCGCGCTGGAGAAAAAGGATGAAAGCAAAGTGAAGAGAAACAGCGTTCGCTGGCGGGAGCTGGGAAGGGGGTACAGAAGAAAGGCAGTGAAGGGGAGGCCTTTCATTCAGCTCCTTCCAGGAGAGCATCTCTGGATCCCTGCGAATTTTTCTTGCATAATGGGTGTGTGTATGTGTGTGTGTGTGTGTGTGTGTGTGTGTGTGTGTGGGAGGGGTCTTCCACACGACTGCCCTAAATACCCTCTGCGCTTTCCACTGGATTCTCCCTCACTTCCTGTCCCAAATGCTTGGGGTGTTGCTTTGTGCTGTTAAGCAGCTCCTGCGCCCTGCCCCAGAGGTGGCTGCATCTCCACTCTGGGTGAGAGTTCCCGTATATCCAGCCCCCACGCCCCACCCCAGAGATGGCTGCATCTCTGCTCCGGATGAGGTGTTCCCGTATAACCAGCCCCTGCACCCCACCCCAGAGGGGCTGTGTCCCAGCGGCAGGTGAGGGGTCCCCGTATAATTAGCCTCTGCACCTCACCCCAGAGGTGGCTGCATCTGAGCTCTGGGTGAGGGGACCCCGTATAACCAGCACCCGCACCCCACCCCAGAGTCAGCCGCATGTTTGGGACTCACCTCCCACAATGAGCCGGACGGGGTCGCTGCTCTCTGACCACCGGGGCTGCCCATATCGGCTCAGGTACCTGCAGCGGTAGGTGCCGGTGTCGCCTGGGCCGGCGTGGTCGATGGGGAACTCGGCCGCCTGGCCCCGCACCTCGGTGTGCTGCACTGGGATGGGGCCCGTGCCCCTGTAGAGGAAGAGCCGGGCGCAGGGCACCTGGCAGAGGCAGCGCAGGGAAACCCGCCCCCCGGCAGGGACCACGCCCCCCGCCGGGGTCACCTGGAGTGAGGCCTTGTCTGGGGTGACAGCGGGAGGGGCAATGAGACACAGAACTCCCACACCCTGCACCCCGGGGGGCAGAGACCTCTCCCCTTCCCCACCCCCCATCAGGTAGAGACCTATCTCTTCCCCCACCCCCCAGGGGGCAGAATCCTTTCCCCTCCCCTCCCCCACTCCACAATCCCCATACCCCAGGGGGCAGAGATCTCTGCCCTCCCCCTCCCCCACTCCCTGGGGCAGAGACCTATCCCCTCTCCCCCATCTTCCAACCCCCAGGGGGAAGAGACCTCTCTCCCCTCCCACCCCCCCCAGAGTCAGAGACTTGTCCCCTCCCCCACCCACATCCCCTGCAGGACAGAGATCTCTCCCCTCCCCCATCCTCTACGGGGGCAGAGTCCTCTCCCCTCCCCCTAGGGGGTAGGGTTTGCCAGGTGTCCAGTTTTCGACTGGAACACCCGGTCGAAAAGGGACCCTGGTGGCTCTGATCAGCACCGCTGACCGGGCCATTAAAAGTCCGGTTGGCGGCGTAGCAGGGCTAAGGCAGGCTCCCTGCCTGCCCTGGCTCCACATGGCTCCCGGAAGCAGTGGCATGTCCCCCCTCCGGCTCCTACATGTAGGGGCAGCCAGGAGACTCCACATGCTGCCCCCGCCCCAAGTGCTGCCCCTGCAGCTCCCATTGGCCGGGAACCGTGGCCAATGGGAGCTGTGGGGGTGGTACCTGCATACGGGGCAGCGTGCAGAGCCGCCTGGCTGCGCCTCTGTGTAGGAGCTGGAGAAGGGACATGCCGCTGCTTCTGGGAGCTGCCTGAGGTAAGCGCCACCCAGAACCTGCACCCCGATCCCCCTCCCACCCTTCGAACCCCTTGGCCCCAGCCCAGAGCATTGTCCTGCACCCCAAATCCCACATCCCCAGCCCCACCCCAGAGTGTGCACCCCCAGCCAGAGCCCTCACCGCCTCCTGCACCCCAACCCCCTGCCCCAGCCCAGAGCCCCCTTCTGCACCCCAAATCCCTCAGCCCCGACTCCACCCCGGAGCCCACACCCCCAGCCAGAGCCCTCACCCCCTCCCACATCCCAGTCCCCTGAGCCAGCCTGGTGAAAGTGAGCGAGTGAGTGAGGGTGGGGAGAGCGAGTGACGGGGGGGGGAAATGGAGTGAGCGGGGACAGGGAGGGTCTCAGAGTGGGGGCAAGGCCTTGGAGGAGGGGCGGGGTAGTGGGCGGGGCAAGGGCGTTCAGTTTTGTGCAAGTAGAAAGTTGGCAACCCTACTGGGGGGGGATTCAGAGATCTCTCCCCCATGGCCTTGCCCCTCCCTGGAGCGGGAAGGCCTGGCTCACTGGGATTCCCAGACGGTTGCATGGGATGGGGGGAGGGGTCAGGCCCCCAGCCTGACCCCCTATCCTCCATCTCAACCCCCCTATCCCCCATCCCAGGGTCACTCACGTGCTGCAGCAGCCGGGGGGCGGCCAATCCTCAGGGCACCTGTAACGAGGAGGGGGGTTGTCAATCTGGGGGCAGGGTGGGTCCCTGGTGGGAGGGACCCTGGGGGGCAAATGGGGGTCCCTGGTGGTAGGGGCTCTAGGAGGCCAGGGGGAAGGGTCAGGCACCCCCTGAGGCTCCCAGCTCCCTTGGCACTGAGACTTCCCCACACCGATGGCTCCTGTACAACCAGGCAGACTGGGCCAGAGACACGGCCCCAGGCAGAGCGGGTGTGGGTGTGGGTGGAGGGGGGCAGTGGAGGGGCTCGGGAGGTGGGAGGGGAGGTAGAGGGTAGGGGGCTGTGGGGGCAGTGGAGGGGAGCCCTGTCTGGGGGAGTGGAGGTGGTCTGTGGCGGGGTGGCAGAGGAGGGCAGTGGAGGGGGCAGAGGAGGGGGTCTGTGGGGGTAGCAGAGGGGGGCAGTGGAGGGGAGCCCTGTGTGGGGGAGTGGAGGGGACAGTGCAGGAGGTCTGTGGGGGATGGCAGAGGGGGCAGTGGAGGGGGTCTGTGGAGGTGGCAGAGGGGGGCTGTGGAGGAGTGGAGGGGGGCAGTGGAGGGGGGCCCTGTGTGGGGGAGTGGAGGGGGCAGTGCAGGAGGTCTGTGGGGGATGGCAGAGGGGGCAGTGGAGGGGCAGTGGAAGGGGTCTGTGGGGGTGGCAGAGGGGGGCAGTGGAGGGGCAGTGGAAGGGGTCTGTGGG
>NW_020664752.1:78667-102821 GCF_002925995.2 Terrapene triunguis | reverse complement strand
AGGGGCAGTGGAAGGGGTCTGTGGGGTGGTCTGTGGGGGGTGGCAGAAGGGAGCAGTGGAGGAGCAGTGGAAGGGGTCTGTGGGGTGGTCTGTGGGGGGGTGGCAGAGGGGAGCAGTGGAGGGGCAGTGGAGGGACAGTGGAAGGGATTTGTGGGGTGGTCTGTGGGGGGTGGCAGAGGGGGGCAGTGGAGGAGTGTGTTACGTAGCAGCTCTGTGTTCTTGGGGAACCAGGGCGCAGTACCCAGCCTGACTCACGAAAGACCCCCCCCCCACAGCCTCTGCTTGCCCAAAGCCGATCAGACGACAGACTTACAAACACCAATGGAAAGGCCATGGGAGACCCACCGAAACCCCTGGGACAAGGGTGAGAGGATTAAGGCAACTCCCCTGGCCTCATTTGCATGGGAGATGGGACAAGGAGGCATCTCCATCAGCTACAGACTGGAGACCAGAGATTCCAAGGCAAGAACCGCAGGGAACTCTGCGACCAGCGAAGCAGGGAAGCACGGCATGATGGGGGATCTCTGCTCCAGCTGTTAATGAGCCCACGCCTGCACACCCCCAGCTCAGTAGTTATCAGACCAATTCTAGTAATGAATCCTTGATAGGTATCCAAAATACTGAAGCTCCCTAATTGCATTGTGAGCTCCCTCCAAGGAACACCGCCCACAGCCAGCTCCCACTGTCTAGCCTGAACAAAACAACTTTGGTATATTCCCTTGTTTACACATAAACAAATCTAGTGTTCTCCCTTGAACCACTGTTCTTGCCTTACAAAAACCCCCACCCATGCTCAAGTAAGTGCTCTGATGTCTGGATCCAAAATCTGCATCAGTTCCATGGGGACGTCATCTTCTCCTGACTGATCGTGCTGGGGGCTCTGCCTGTCTCCGGCACTCCGGACCCTCAGCTACCACCACCACCTGGGACCCCCGATTGATTCAAGCTTCACGGAGTGGTGAGAACCCAGCTCTCTCTCTCTCTCTCTCTCTCTAGGTGTAGCCTTCTGACCCTGACTTGTGTGATCAGTTATAGTTTTGTAAACCTGACTTTTATAATCAATTTAAGTTAGATTTAATATTATAACTGTTTTGTTCGTTTGGCTCCCCTATGGTTATTACCTGGTGTGACGGAGTAGGGAGGATTGACCTGGGAACATTGCATGGGAGTTTTACTGGTACTGTCTGCATTGGGGATGGGATATCGGGGGGTGACTTCACTTGAGGGATGATACCTGAGCACGTAACCTGAGCCCAGGAGGGGGTTGGGGCCAGGTGACACCTTCTGCCCGGGAAATTGGACAAAGGCTGGAGGAGGAGCCGGGGGTGTGGCTGTGGGAGGCGGCTGGAGGGGGTTTCAGTTTGGAGCTGGCTGGGGAGATGGGGGGAGGCCCAGAACCGGGATCTGGGCTCCCCACCCTGCAAGATGAACCTGACTGAGAGGTCCTGTTCTCTATACCAACAAGCTCTGTCTTGGACTGTGTTCCTGTCGTCTAATAAACCTTCTGTTTTACTGGCTGGCTGCGAGTCACGGTGAATTGCAGGAAGTGGTGGGTGCAGGGCCCTGACTCCCCCACACTCTGTGACACCTGGCAATAAATAACTTTCATAGTTAAGCTGTATCAGAGGGGTAGCCGTGTTAGTCTGAATCTGTAAAAAGCAACAGAGGGTCCTGTGGCACCTTTGAGACTAACAGAAGTATTGGGAGCATAAGCTTTCATGGGTAAGAACCTCACTTCTTCAGATGCAAGTTAAGCTAGTTAAGCTGGTTGCTTCTCTCTCTCTCCCTCCCCCCCTTGTGGGTGTTTTTTGGTTTCCTCATTCGCTCTGCAGCAACGCACCTCGTACCTGAGCTAAAAGTTCCTTGCAGTGCCCAAAAATCCCGTGGGGTTTGCTCATCAAGTGGGTTACTACGAGAACAATTGTAACGTGAAAGTGGGGCTGGAGACGTGCTGAACCTGGGACATATGAGGGTGGCAGCTTGGAAGTGCTGCTCGACCCAGTCTGCTGAGTCCAGGGATGTGTAAGGGGTCAGCGTGGGAATGCTGATTAACCCAGTCCTCTCAGATGCTCTCTCTTAATGTGTGTGTTCATCTGATTCTGGGGCTGGAGGAACCCAGCCCTGGGGAACCGAGGCCCTGCAGGATAGCGCCATTGGGAGGGAACCGAGGTCCTGCAGGGTCGCGCCATTGGGAGGGAACTTGCAGCAGGGACAAGTAGAGCTCCGTATGAGAACACAAGTGATACCAGCTATACATTGATAGAAGTACAGACCCCCCCACCCCCCAGAAGAGTAACTCTAATAAATGAGCGAACCTTGAAGTAACGGGCAAATCTGGTAACAAGTGGAGGGGGCAGTGGAGGGGGTCAGAGGGGGTGGTGGAGATGGGGCTACCCCTGGCACTGTCCCTCCTCTAAGGATACACCAAACAGCTGGACTCCAGAGTCCCTAAGCCAGCACATCCCAGCCTCTGAGTGAGGTGGGGGGCTGGATTGGGCACTCCAGCTATGGGGTGGGGTGGGGGGACTGGATGTGTGTGGGACACTCCAGCCACAGAGTAGGGGCCTGGGGGGGGGGGCACTCCGGCCATGGGGGGGGGGGGGGGGGGGGGGACACTCTGGCCATAGGGTGGGCGTAGGAGGTGGGCAGGGGAATCTACTCACAGCAGATGAGGAAGAGGACGAACGCCTGGCCCATGGTGTCGGGGCCCATGGCAGCAACTGGGCAGTGACGCTGCAGCCAGCGCTGGGCAGGAAATGTCTGTAGAACAGGAAACCAGAGACTCGCTTAGCACGGCCCATGTGTCCCCTTGTGCTGGGCGCTGTCCTCACACAGAGTCACTGAGATCAGGGCCCTGTCGCGCCGGGCACTGCCCAGACACAGAGTCGCCAAGATCGGGGCCGCATTGCATCAAATGCTGTATTACCACAGTCCATTCACCTCATCCAGCTTGACCTCACAGTCAATGAGCCTCTGCTCCGAGTGCCCCACAGATTTGTGCTCACAGGGACAGGAAAGCAAACCTCTAGAAGGGGAACCCACAAAATAGCCCAGCCCAGCCCAGCCCAGCCCAGCCCTCTCCTCTCCTCTCCTCTCCTCTCCTCTCCAAATCTCTATCCCCTCCCTCATTTCCAGACCTCCCATCCCCCTGCCCTACCCATTTCATTACCCAACCAAACAACATTGCTTGCACACTCGGGGTGACCTCTCAGCCAGGTGGCTTCATGCCCCAGCCCCCTGCCCCATCTTGAGTCCAGCGAGGATAATAATCTATTGTCACATTTACACACTGACGCATGAGCACTTGCCAAGTAGATCAGCCAAACTCAGCAGGTGGGACTATGGGTAAACAGCATGTAAATCAGGCTGGACAGAGCAGGCTTTGCCTCTTCTCCCCTCTAGAGGGAGCAGAGAGCCCCAGCCCCTGCCTAGATGATAATTGGTCATTGGTTTATGGACCACAATCTTGGTGATTTTGTCTCTAGGCCGCGCCCGGCGTGAGGGCGCCCTGATCACAAAGAGGCGAAAGCCATTGGAAGCCGGAAGGAAGCTAAAGGAAAAAGCTGGGAGGAAATTTTCCGCTCCCATTTTGGATCTTCCCAAATGTTTTTCTGCTGGAGCTTGCGTGGACGTCGACGCCTTGCGGGCGAAATGTTTCTCAGGGGCCTGGGGCCTGGGACTGGCCCCTTTCGTCCCCTGCCCCAGCTCCTGCTCTCGCTGGGTCACTTGCTCGGGTCACAGCACTCCCGAGGGGGCTGGGAAACTCAGAGCCGCACCCTCACCAGCCCCACGCTTGGCCTGTGCCCTCGCGGTGCCCGACCCGTGGGGCTGCGTTCTGCTGTGAAAGAGCTAGAGAATGGGGGGAAGGGGCAGAGGGACTTGAGCGCCTCAGTGGGGTCTCTAGCAAAGGGATGGGGCAGGGGATGGGTCCTTGTCTCTAGGGCTGGGACCCCCCCCCCCATATTGACTTCTCTGGGAGGGATGGGGCTCGGGGGGATGGTCTCTCTCTCCAGCCAGGGACACGGGGCTCCTAATGGCTCTCGCATTGGACTGGGACGCAGGACACCTGGGTTTTATCCCTGGCTCTGCCATTGGGTGACCATGGGCGAGTCACTACCCTGCTCCGTGCCTCAGTTTTCCCTGTTCGAGGGGAAGGGGTAGAGTGGGGGCAGGGCTTGGGATGGAGGGGTCGGTCGAGCACCCCTCAGGAAATCAGAAAGTCGGCACCTCTGTGCACGGCTGGCACAGTTCACGGTCACCCAACGTCTGCCCCCCTGTGTCAAGGATCCAGGCCCAGCTCCTCTTCCAGCTCCTCCAGAAGATCCGGCAGCCCTTTCTCCTACATTTCCTCATTTCCACGCTCCCCTCCTGTAACCCAATAGAGCCAAGAGACCGTCCCATTGGCCGCCCCCTGGTGCAGGCCAAGCTGGACAGCTGCCAGCCCAGGGGGAGGATTCTCAGCAAATGTGGGTGTGGGCTCATTCCCTCGTTGTCCCACTCTTCTGGGCAGAGCGCCTGGGGGAGGCGCCTGCTGACTCCTTCGTGGCGCGCCAGGCGCTGGCTGGGGTAGCTCCTTGATTTGGTTCTTCCACCCACACTCCCGTCCCTGTGTTTCCCGGCCCGCTGCTTTTCCCAGGTGCCTGGTGTGACGAAGTGGGAATTTTCTGTCATATTTGCCTGAATGATACGAAGGAGAGTGATAGCTCAGTGGTTTGAGTGTTGGCCTGCTAAACCCAGGGTTGTGAGTTTAATCCTTGAGGTGGCCATTTAGGGATCTGGGGCAAAAAATCTGTCAGGGACGGTACTTGGTCCTGCTGTGAAGGCAGGGGACTGGACTCGATGACCTTTCAAGGTCCCTTCCAGCTCTATGAGATAGGTATATCTCCATATATTAAAATCCAAGGTGTGCCTCAGTTTCTCTCTGTACATGGCATCCGGCCGGTGCAAAAGGGTTAACACTGATCCTGGAATGGCACAGGCAGGGTGGGGGTGTCACCTTGCTGTCTGGGGTGGGGGGCAATGACCGGAGTCATTGAAGAACTTGCTCTGGCCGACCCAAATCAACCGAGGGTTCAGCGAGATAAAGAGAGGCCCCCAAGTACTGGACAATCAGCAGGAAACCCCGACTGGCAGGAGCTGGGAGTGGAGTTGGAGACAACAGGGTCAGGGGACTGGGAGAAGGGGCTATTTGGAGGGACTCAGGAGCCCGGCCTGGGCGAGAGAGCTGGAGCCCATCAATGGTTATGCAGAGGCTGCCAGTGTCGCTGCAAATCCCCCTGGGCACTGCACCCTGGAGAGGCTGGTCCAAGCCCCCCGCAGCGGTCTGGCTGGGCTGCATTCGCTGTAGGGAGCCATACAGAGAGACAGGGCCTCCGGTGCTAAAGGGCTGGTCTTGGGGCAGCAGCTGGGAGCCCTGGCTTTTGCAGACCCAACCCGAGCCCAGCGACAGACCCGGGGAGAACAGGGAACATGGCTGGAAGTGACTGGGCCACATGGACCGAGCGGTGCGCGGGGTTGAATCAGTTGCCACTCAGCTCCGCGCTCTGTGAGCGAAACATGGGCTCTTCTCTACGGAGCAGCCGGCCTGTCAGAGCCCGGATCCCGGGCCAGCTGAGGGGCTGATCCGATGGGAGTTGGCCCTGTCTGTGCCGGGCCGTTTGGCGGGATCTAGAGGCGAACCTCTCCCAGAGTTGCCATCTCACCCTGTGGCGCCTCCTGCGTAGAGTCCATTACAGAGCAGCTGTGACTCCCTTCCTGGGAGTTCGGGCTGCGTCAGTTTCAAACCTGGCTTGTTCCTTAGATCTCTGAGCGCCAGCAAATGGGCCTGGGCCGATGTTCCTGGCTGTTAGCCACCCGGAACACTGCCAAGATTGTCCTCCTAGCCCCTTGCTTCAACCGGGCCCTCCTCTCCTGGTAGCCCTCCGCCATCTCCCCGGTCTCTAGCGCATCCAACATCAGCTGCTTGGCTTCATTTTCAGGGTTCCTCGCAGCCAACCCCTGGCAGACGGATTGTCTCTCATTCACTCCCAGCGCTACCATAATACACCTAATAGATAATGTACAGCACCCCTAGCGCGGAGGTCCTAAGCCATAATGGGGCTCCCAGTACTACCGTAATACACCTAATAGATAATGTACAGCGCCTAGCACAGTGGGGCCCTGATCAATGCCTGGGGCTCCTACCACTACCATATTACACTTAATACATAATAATAATTAACAACATTCTGGGCTGGGTTTGCACCAATCTCGAGCTGCACAAATCCAGTGGAGTCCAATGGGATCTGGGTGCTTAACTTCCTTTGGCTCCTTTGTAAACCTCAGTCTCGAGCAGCGGTTATGGCTTGGCCAAAATTTATGAGTGAAGCTCATGTGGAAGGCAGCATGTGTGTATGTCCCTCCTGCCCCCTGCTGGAGGGGGTGCCCTGTGCTCTCTGTGTGTGTCCTGACGCCCCCTGCTGGAGGGGCTGGGCCCTGCTCTCAGTGTATTTCCTTCACACTCTCTCAACTCCCAAACTTCACATCTGATTTTTGCCCAAACATCACCAGAAAATTCACCTGCTGGGGGAATTTCTCTCCTGTGCCTCCCCTCCCCCCCCCCATCAAACTGGCTAGAAACAAACCTTCGTTGTCACTTGTGGCGACTCACAACCCCATCTCCGGGGTCTGGCAGCATTTCGGGGGCGCCCCTTTTCTAACCTGGCTCCTGGCCAGGCCCAGAGTGGGGACAGAACCAGGAACCTACAAGGAGAACCTGAAATGAACAGCTGGGAACTTGGGCCAACTCCCCACCCTCTTCTGCGGAGCGGCCACTAGAGGGAGATGAAACCGCACGTTTCACTAGTGAGCTTTCCACTCACAAGGCCAATTCTCCCCACACAGACAGGCTGGCACCAGTACCCACCTCAGCCCCAGTGACACCCAACTTGGGGGTGGCGGTGATGCCCGGGGCTGGCTCCTACCCCTCTGCCCTGGGGCGGATGACACACAGACCCTGGGTCTGGGATTCTCAGATCCTGGCGAGTTTCAGTTAGAACTGGGTGAAATTATGCGGCCTAAGCTTGTTTTGGGTGAAATGTTCAGATGTGACGACATGGAGACGGTTAGTAAATCTGGGCCAATGTGGCCGAATTATTTCAGGCAACATCCAAACGTTTGTTTCCACATT
Organism: Terrapene triunguis; assembly: GCF_002925995.2. NCBI lineage: Eukaryota > Metazoa > Chordata > Testudines > Emydidae > Terrapene > Terrapene triunguis. Next base: position 95,653 of record NW_020664752.1, on the reverse strand, counting down.
TTTGAACAGCAACGGTTTGGTTTTATGATGGAAAACAATTGGAAAGTTCCTTTCGCTTTATTCCCACGTCGCAAAGAGCTCAGCAGTGAACGGACACGGATGTTTTTATTTTGTTTTGTTTTAGGGTGACCCGATAGCCAGGGTGAAAAATTGGGACAACAGGCAACAGGGTCCTCGAGAAGACAGAGCCCCTAATATTGGGACAGTCCCAGGACATCTCATCACCCTATTTCAGTGGTCCCCAAACTGTGGGGTGTGCCCCCCTAGGGGTGTGTGGAGGATCATCTGGGGGGCATGGAGGGGCCTGGAGAGCCCCCATGGGGGGTCGGGACGGAGCACCACTCAGCCCTGCTTTGGCCCTGCACCTCGCTCCAGCCCCCGGCCATGGCTCCAGCCCCCCTCCAGCCCTGCCCCGGCTGCAACCCCAGCCCCTGGTTCTGGCCACAGCTCTGGTCCCCAGCTCCCGGTCCCAGCTGTGGCTCTGCTCCCGGCCCCTGGCCCTGGCTGCAGCTCCGCTCCCAGTCTGGGGGATGAGGTGGGGGCGGGGGTGCGGACACATTCCATTACTGTTAAGGGGGGGGGTACGAGAAGAAAAGTTTGGGCACACCACCGCCCTATTTTATTTTTACTTTTCCATTCGTTGACAAGTTCAAAAAATTCCATGGACCCACCATGAATTCCCCCCTCTCCTCCCTCCTGATTTTTTGGAATTGCCGGAGAACCAAAAATCTTGGCGTCCCCGTGGCTAGTTCTCTGAAAACTCAATCTGCGGCAGCGATCAAACAGGCCAGCTGTATGCTAGGGACCGTCAGGACAGGAATAGGATAAATAAGACAGAAAATATCGCAATGCCGCTATCTAAACCTCTGGTGCACCCACACCTTGAATACCAAGTCCGGTTCTGGCTGCCCCAACTCAGAAAGGAGATCGTTAGCTGGAAAAGGTTCAGAGAAGGGCAACAAAGATGACCAAGGTTATGGAACAGCTTCCATATGAGGAGAGACTAAAACTATTAGGGGTGTTCATCTTGGAAAAGAGACGACTAAGGGGGGATAGGATAGAGGTTGATAACATCATGCTGCTGTGGAGAAAGTGAATAAGGAAATACTTACCACTTCACGTAACACAAAAGCGAGGGGTCAGCCAATGAAATCCATAACCGAAACGAGAGGAAGTCCTTTCTCACCGAGTGTAATGATAACCGGTGGAACTCACTGCAAGTGGATGTTGTGGAGACCAAAAGCATAACTGGGACCAAAAAAGAACCGGATAAGATCCTGGAGGCTAGGTCCATCGATGGCTATTAGCCAAGAGGGTCAGGGACACAACCCCGTGCTCGGGGTGACGCTAAACCTCTGGCTACCAGTAGCGGGGTGCATCACTGCATAATCACCCTGTTCTGTACTCTCCCCATAAGCTGTGGCATGGGCCCTTGTCATAGACAGGATACTAGGCAAGATGGACCATGGTCTCACCCAATAGGGCCATTCTTAATCTGTGATTTTCCTGGCTCTAATTTTGGTTCCCACCGTTGGCTCAGAGAGGCTGAAAATCCTGCAGGTTCCATGGGGCAAGACCCACAGGAGACTGTCTATGATCCAGACGAGGCTCGTTAATTGCCACCAGGAATGGAGTGGTCCCAGCGGAGCTGGTCCTCCGCCCCAGGCAATCAGAGAGATCTGTGCCGGGGGAGCACGCCGCAGGCCTTCCAGTGCCGGGTGCCCCTCTGGGTTGTAGCCCATGTCCCTTGTGCAGCAGAGGTTTTCTTGGTCTGATTTAGCATCTCTTCTGGTGCCGACGGCTTCACTAACAACCGCAGCTGGGTGACGGCTTTGGGTGTGGAAGCGAGGATGTCTCCTTGTGGATTGGATTCAGGAGACGGATGAAAAGCGCACTCTCTGGAGGGTGAGGTGGGGATCTTCCCACACCCAGGACGTCAGTTATGTACCAATCTTCAATAAGAGGGTGAGCCAAACAATTTGGCAAGTCCCTATCTAGCAGCCCTCTCTGCTCTGTGTCTCCGCGGCTGGTTGACCTGAAGCTCAACTTCTGCATGAGCAGTTGATGCAGCCTATTCTGGGTGCCGGAGCCTGACCCCACAGCTCCGTCCATGTCTGAGCCTCTCACCTTTGCCACAGAGCTGCTTTCTATGTGAAGCCCCTGCTGCACCACAGGGCTGGGAGCTCCTCAGCCTTTCCAGGCGTTTGCAAACTCGGCAGAGAAGAATGAGGGTGAGACATTTCTCGATTTTTATTCATTTCCCTCTTGCAGAGGGAGGGTTGGTTATTACAGCGGGTGGAACAGTCTCCAACAGGCATTTCCCTTCTCCCCTTGGAAAATGCCGTTCTGTCTCGGTCAAAACTTTCTGCAGGAACCCATTGCTTTCAATGATATTTCATGGGGGCGGGGGAAGGGAGCAAATCGGTTCGGCCACTTTTTCGGTTTGTCATTTTGAGACGGCTTTTCCTTTCGACTTGTGTTTGGTTCCCTAGATGACAAAACAGAATGGAAGGTGATTTTGGTTTTAGACGCCGAAAGGGGGAAACCTTTGCGGTTTTACCACAACAAAACTTGGCGAAAATTTTGTTGCGCGGGAAATTTAGAGATTCGACTTTTCGCAATGAAAACCAATTTCAAAGGGTTGGACTCTCCCAAGCCATAGATGTTCTAGTCCCCGTTCCCTGGTCTGTGCTAGAGGGGAGATCAGATTAGATGGTCACGACGGGTCTGGTCTGGGGCTTGGGTGACCTTGGGGTAGGACAGAGCTAATACTGCGTTATCCCATGGCATTCTGAGAGGATTCATAGATTCCATGGCCAGAAGGGACCATTGTGATCCTCTAGTCTGATTCCCAGGATGGCACAGTCTGGAGAACAACCCTGAATTCATTCCTGTCTGAACCAGAGGTGAGCTTTTAGAAAAACAGCCCATCCACTACACCCTCTTACAATACACTGGAAGGGGGTCAGAGAAGAGCCATGTGCATGGTGAAAGGATTTGAGAGCGAGAGACTCCAGGAGCTCAGTCTAGTTAGCTGAACGAAGAGACGCTTCGGGGCGACTTGATCCGAGTCTGTAAGTATCTCCATGGGGAACAAATATTCGGTAACAGGCTCTTCAACCTAGCAGAGGAAGGGCTAACACTGGCCAATGGCTGGAAGTTGAAGCTAGACAGAAGGTGCAAATTTTTAACAGCGAGGAGAACTCACCATTGCAACCAGTTCCCAAGGTTTGGTGGTGGATTCTCCATCACTGACATTTTTTTAATCGAGACGGGCTCTTCTTCTAAATGATCAGGCCTGGAGGGGAGATCGGATTAGATGGTCACAACAGGTCTGGTCTGGCTTTGGAGTCTATGGACAGAGACCGAAAGAGCTTGGTAAAATGCAGGCTGGGAGGGGACGCGATTGCTCCCTATAAATACGCAAGGGGGGTGAACGGCAGGGAGGGAGAAGAGCTATTGGCCCATGGACAAATGGGGACAAACTGGCCAGGAATAAACAGAGGCTGGAAATGAGAAGGACGGAGAACCTCCATCAGAGGGAGGTTCTGGGATAGGAGAAGTGGGGGGCAAACAACCAAACTGGTTTGAAGATGGAGCGTGATAAATTCACCAAACAGGACACTAGGACCGTTAGCTATCAAAGGGGCTGGACTCGCCCCAGGAGCTCCTGTCCTACATGAGCCGTGCTGCCGAGCCTCCTGCTGTCTGGGGTTTCTCTCAAAGGCCCAGCCACCAGGGTCGGGCAGTCACGGGAGACACTTGGCTTTTGATTAAATAAAAGAGTGGGCTTCGGACCCTCCTAGCTGAGGAGCGAAGTTGGGAATCGTGGCCTGAGCACAAACCTTGGAGGCAAAAAAACGACTCGCCGGTGGTTACTTTGATAAAACCAATCTCCTGGGCTGAAAGCCGACCAGAGGATTGTTCTGAGGTCTGGCTCATGAGTTTTGCCTGCCCGGCGCGGGTGAGACCGAGGAGACGCAATAAAAGGTGTGTTCATAACCTGGGTTACATAGAAATGCAGCCAGGACACTCGGCTAAACAGGGTGCTTGGTCCTGCATGATGCTTGGTCCTGCCATGAGTGCAGGGGACTGGACTTGATGACCTCTCGAGGTCCCTTCCAGTCCTACGATTCTATATGTGTGCATTGTCACTGCAAAAAACTCATGCTCCTAGTACGTTAGCCCCAGGGACCATAGGCTTGAGCTCTGGTCATGCCTGCCCTGTCTTCACTAGCATTGCAACCCATGCTAGCTGGATTTGGCTAGCTCACACAGGCTAACCCAATCTAGGAACACACCTTTCCCCCAGCCCCCAGTGTAGATGTATCCTAGGGTGACTGGAGTTCGATCAGAGCTACTAACCTGCGTTAAAAGCCAAGTGGCTGCGTCTTCATTGCTATTTTAACCTGGGTTAGCTAACCTGAGTAAAGTTTGTGGGGCACAAACTCATCGAGCTCCGGTTCGGTTTCTTGCCTTCACCTCCTCCTCTTGCGAGGCTGCTCCAGAACCTGCCTGCTGACGGGGAGAAATTTGCTTCTGGTTTCCAGCCTCACGTGGCTCCTGGCCAGTGTATCCCCATTTGTCCTTGGGCCACCTCGTCCTTCACAGATTCATAGATCCCAAGGCCAGAAGGGACCAATGTGATCATCTAGCCTGACCCCCTGTATAACCCAGGCCAGAGAACACCCCCAAAGAATTCCTAGCGCAGACCTTTCAGGGAAACATCCAGTTTGAAAATTGCTAGTGATGGAGAATCCACCACACCCTTGGCGAGTTGTTCCGATGGTTAATTACTCTCCCTATTCCAAATGGATGTCCTGTTTCAAGTCTGAATTTGTCTCGCTTCAACTTCCAGCCATTGGATGGGGTTAGACCGTTGTCTGCTAGATTGAAGAGCCTCTTATCAAATACTTCTTCCCCGTGTAGACACTTATAGACTGGGATCAAGTCCCCCCCTGGACCTTCTCTTTGAGTTCCTGGAGTTTATCACTCTCAGGCAGGTTTTCTAATCCGTGAATCATTCTCCTGGCTCTTCTCTGACCCCCTCTCTGATTTATCAGCCTCCTTCTTGAATGGTGGGACCAGAACTGGACACCGGATCCCAGCAGTGGTCACCCCAGGGCCAGATCCAGGGGTAAAATAACCTCTCCGCGCCTACTTGAGATTGCTCTTTGCATACCCCAGGATTGCATTGGCTCCTCTGGCCATACTGGGAGCTCGTGTTCAGCTGATTAGGTGCCATGACCCCACAAATCTTTGTCAGCGTCCCTGCTCCCCAGGAGAGAGCCCCCCCCATGCGTACAATACAGCCTCGTTTCTTTGTTCCTGGACATCTGCACTGACGTTTAGCCGTATGAAAAATTCCGCTTCAGTAGCTTGTCCCCCTCTGGGTGTTCACCTCACGGATAGATTGCTAGAACAATCGGTGCCCCTCTCAGCCTGCCTTCCAGCCTAAATAGGCCCCGTTCTGCCAGTTCCTTCTTGGGAGATCAGGGCGCAGTCCCCTGCTCATCCCAGCTCCTGTCCAGTTGAAATCCTCCTTCTCCAACGCGGTGGAGTTGGACACAGTATTACAGACGAGGCCTTACCGGTGTCTTGTCCAATCATTGGAGGCTTCTGAACATCCCGTCCTCAGCTTCCGCGCAGGGCTCCATGCCCAGCAAATTGCTCTGGGCAGGCAGGGGAGGTGGGATATGGGGTGGGGCACAGGGGCTGGTTATACAGGGGCTGGTGCTGAGCTGCGGCCACCTCTGGGGTGGAGCACAGGGGCTCTTTAACAGCATAAAGCAACACTACTGCAAGAGTTTGGGACAGGAAGTGATGGAGAAACCAGCCGAGAGTGCAGAGGGCTTGGCCAGGAATCTGGGCTGTCTGTGGGGGATGGGATGTTCCAGGGGATCTCTAATGACCAGGAAGTTTCAAAAGATTTGGCAAACATATTTCACAAGTGCAGGATAAGGAAGGAGAGTGGGGAGAGAGAGAGACTTGCTAATAGCCCAGTGAGTAGGGCATTCTCCTGGGAGGGGGGCACCCCAGGTACAGATCCCTGCTTGGAGTCACCCCTGACTGCAGTGGGGGCAGGGCTGGATTCTGATCTCAGTCCCCCTGTGGTCAATCTGGAGTCGCCCCTGAAATTCAGATTGACCCCAGGGGGCTAAGATCAGAATCCAGCCCTGCCCTTCGTGCAGTCAGGTGTGACTCTGGATTGACCCCGGTGTCGCGCAGTACCTGTTGAGTCTGCTTCACAACCTGGCCTATGTTATCCCCCCTCTCTCTCTCCCTGCAGGCGAATGGAGGCGATGGGGAGTGAGAACCGCACCTCGGTCTCCGAGTTCATCCTGGTGGGTCTCTCCGGCCGGCCGCGGACGCAGCGCCTCCTCTTTGCGGCCATCCTGGCCACCTACCTGGCCACCCTGGCAGGCAACCTGCTGATCGTGGGCCTGGTGCGGGCCGACTCGCGCCTCCACACCCCCATGTACTTTTTCCTCAGCCACCTCTCCTTCCTGGAGATCTGCTACACCAGCTGCACCATCCCCCAGGCTCTGGCCCACCTCCTGACCCGCAGCAAATCCATCCCCTTCGCTCGCTGTGCCGCCCAGATGTACCTCGCCCTCTCGCTCGGCAGCACCGAGGCCATCCTGCTGGCCGCCATGGCCTACGACCGCTTCGTCGCCGTGTGCTGGCCGCTGCGCTACGCCGCCCTCATGGGGCGGGGCCGTTGCTGGGCACTGGCCTTGTCCTCCTGGGCTGCTGGGTTCCTCCTCTCGGTGGTCAACGCGGCCTTCACCCTGCGGCTGCCCTTCTGCGGGCCCAACCGGGTCAACCACTTCTTCTGCGAGCTGCCGGTGGTGCTGGAGCTGGCCTGTGCCGACACGCGCCTCACAGAGGCCGTGGTCTTCGGGGCGGCCGTGCTCATCCTGCTGCTCCCGCTGGCCGTCATCCTGGCCTCCTATGGCCTCATCCTGGCCTCCGTGCTGTGGGGGCAGGTGGCCGCCGGGCGACGCAAAGCATTCTCCACCTGCGCCTCCCACCTGGCCGTGGTGGCCATCTTCTATGGCACCGTCATCTCCATGTACATGAGGCCCCGCTCCGGCGCCGCCTCCGACCGGGACAAGCACATCGCTGTTTTCTATATCGTGGTCACGCCAGCCCTCAACCCACTCATCTACACATTGAGGAACAAGGAGGTCAAGGGGGCCGTGGCCAAGCTGATGCACAGGGCTGGACTGGCCAAGAAGTCCTAAGTGTGGCCAATAGGCCACACTACCTGAATGTGGACCTAAAATGAGGAGTCACTTGGGACATGTCGTGGGGCGAGAGCTGGTTGGGAAACAAGGGGGTTTCCACAGAACATTTTTGTCTTAATTTTCCACAGCGGGGGGGGGGGGGGGGGGGGAATGATTAGAATTTTTTTTTTTGCCTATATTTTCCACAGAAAATGTCAACAGAACTGAATTTTTTAATTTTTCATCTGAAGTTTCTACAGAACATGTTGGCAAGAGAGAAAATTTGTCTTTTTTTCCCCTAAATTTTCCACAGAACACATAGATGGAACCATAAATATTCCTTTTCATCTACACTTTCCACAGAAAATTTCAGTGAAAGAGAAAATTTTTGTTCCTATCTAAACTTTCCACAGAAAACATCAATGGAACAGAATTTTTTTCATTTTCCTCTTAATTTTCCAGAGACAATAGCATTGGATGTGAAAAATTTTCAATTTTGGTTACATTTTCCACAGAAAATATTGATGAAACCAAAGTGTTTTGTTTTCAGCGAAATTTGTCCTCAGAAAGTTATCTTGAAAGTAGATTTTTTTGTTTTCTCTGACTTTTCCACCGAAAATTTCAATTTTGCTTGGTGAAAATTTTAATACTGGAAACTTTCAGACAAATGGTGAAAACATTTTCACCAACTGATGAAAAAATTTGGCTAAAACCCCTAAATATTTCAATTCTGAAATGTCGTCATGTTGCCTCATGTGTCCATTCTCCTCTATAGGTTAGGCTCTCTGGTCAGACTACATCTCCCATGAGGCACTGTGGTCTCTCCTCTTGGAGACAGAGGTGGTGCATCATGGGAATGCTACGCTGTAGTTCATCGTGGGAGATGTAGTCCAAATGGAGAGCCCAGTCTATAGAGGAGAATAGGGACATGAGACAACCAAACTACAATTCCCATAAGCCATCATTGTGGCATTTCTGAATCAAAATATTCCATTTTCCAAGCAGTCATGTTTTTGCTGAAAAAAATGACATTTCACCAACAGGCTCTTTTGGTGAAAAAAAAATGTTTCAGAGAGGAAAAACAACAACAATTTTCTGTCTAAAAAAAGCACTTGATGGAAAACTTCCTCCCAGCCCTAGTGCGACGCTGAAACGCCGCGAGCCATTGGCGAAAGGTCCCCTTCTTTGCATACAGCTCTCACCTGAAACCTGACAAACTCACTGTACCAAACACATCTTAAGGATATTTATCCAGAAAATGTAATGAGAAAAGTACCTACAGAACGCTCGTAATTTGTCAAGATTCAAAATCATTGGGAGATGCATGTACAGGTGACGTTTAAGGGATAATGTTTTGATCTTGACTGTAAGCTTTACGGACTTGGAGAAGAAATTAGACCCCAGGGGGGATAATGTCTCGGCGATGGCCCACTTGGCCAGGGGAGTTGTCACCCTCCCCCTCCTTAGCTGGTGATGCAATGCAAGGCTTAAGTCGTTTAGCCTTGCACAATACTAAGATTTTGAACAGGAAATCACTGGAGGTCAGTGCAAACTATCGAATGAAACCACCGGAAGGTTTAAAAAAAGGAACACTGCCACGAGGCAGAGGTTTGCCCTGATGGCGAATAGGATCAAAAGGCTGTTTGCAGCATACCACAGAGGGAAATGCACTCTGGATGCATTCACAGAGGAAATTCGCAGGCAGCTCTGCAACAGACTGAACTTTTATTTGCACGGGGGGTGGGGTGGGGGAAACTTACTTTATTAGCAAAGAAAGGAAACTAGCTATCAGACCCTTCGCGCCCTGTGATTTTGCTGTGTGGCCTGTTTGTTTCCACCACTTCCTCGCACTCCTAGCTAAATCTTTACTTCTTCCTAAACCCGCCTCTGTTGCAGTGTCAGTGCTGTGTAGTTTACATGAGTAGCCTGTGCCAGGGGCTGGATATCAGAGGGCAAAGGGACTCAGGGAGTGGGGTGCTCCTGTTATCATGCAAGGTGAAGTCGGGGCGGGCACTGCCCAGAGGAGAATCCTTGGGTGGTGGAAGGACTGGTGGGGTAGAGATGAAACCCGGCTACCACGAGCTATCCCCTTTTTCTAGAGTTGTCACAGTGCTGGGCACCCCGAGATCTATCACAGATGTGTCCCCTTCGGTGTAGATAACCCCCAGGGCCAGGACCCCTTGGTTCCGGATCAAAAGAGTTCCCAATAATCAGTGACATGGTGTCACGTGGATGCGACTTTGGGACCTTGAAATGAGGGACAGTTGTCTGACTGAGCCTTCATGGGAGGAGCCTGAGGCTTTGAGCTTGCCATCCCCGATTCCCAGCTCAACTCTGTGGGAACTCTTAGATGCTGGCAAATGCGAGCTGGGTCTCTCAGCCAGGGCCGGCTCCAGGCACCAGCTAAAGAAGCAGGTGCTTGGGGCGGCCAATAGGAAGGGGCGGCACTTCCGCCGCTGTTGGGGCGGCATGTCCGGGGTCTTCGGCGGCGGGTCCCTCAGTCCCTCTGGGAGCGAAGGACCTACCGCCGAATTGCTGCCGAAGAGTGGAGCGGCGAGATCGCGCTGCCGCGTCTTTTTTTTTTGCCGCTTGGGGCGGCAGAAAACCTGGAGCCGGCCCTGCTCTCAGCTGGCAGAAGGTGGTGCTGAGAGCTGGGTTCGAGTGCCCGCCCAGCCCCTCAATCTCTCCGTGCCTTGCTTTCTCCTCTGTAGAACGGGGATGCTGATGCTCCCATCCCACGCCTCTGCCTGGTGCATGTCAACTGGGGCAGAGACCATCCCGCACACGGCGTCCGTGCAGCTCCGTGTAATGCTCTTGCTCATCCAGCGAGGGCTGAGCGAGGGCAAGGTCCTGGGGTGGCTCTGGGTTCTCGGTTGCTCTACTGACATCGCTCTGGGTCCGACTGCCCCCGCCCTGTCCAGCTCGTCAGCCTGGGCTGCCGAGTGATGGTGACCTAAAAGGAGCTACAGCCAATTGACCCTCTGCTGGGGGTCTGCTCCACTGACTCCTGCTGGGGCCAATGGGCCAGATCCCCAGGTGAAGATGCTAACCTTGCTCTGAGACATTAAGGGATGTTTTGGGAGGAACTAGGAGGCTGCTTGGATTTCTCTCCCACCCCCCGAGAAACCAGGACCTCTCCTACCCATCCATGGCCTGGGGAGGGGGGTGTCTGGGCTCTCCCTGGTTGTGCCCGACCTGCACCCCAAACAGGAAAAGGGGGTTCAGCCCTAGGAAAGATGCCCCCTAGGTGCCTACTAGGGAGCTTAATTACCTAGGCCAGTCCCAGGCCTGGACCTCTGTCCAAGTACGTTCCTCCTGGTCGTCTACCTCCTCCATCTCTCATGCTGGGGCACTCCGGGTGATGCTGTCCATCCGGGGCAGTTACAGCGCACCAGGGAGCCAGTGGCTCAGGCGGGAATCCAGCAGGGCCCCCCCAACCCATTCAAATGTGCCATGGCTCGCCCCCCCCCCCAAGCCTCCCTGTGCAGGCCTCCCCCATGCCACGGAGAAGGGCCCTACGGCCATGCCGCTATTTGCTGCGCTCGCTGGGCCTCGGGGTGGTGAGCAACGGAAGGCATGTTTTATAGACACACAGAGAACCCGTCAGCGCTTGTGACAGTCGATTTAGGCCTGAACTCGTCATTTTGTAATTACATGTAAAACGCCACCCCCCAGGATTACTGAAAATCAGGGACGGCTGGTGTCAACCGGCCCCGATCCAGTGGGGCCAGATCCGCCGCTGGTGTAACTCAACACCCCTCCAGTCGCTAGGGGGATTGACACCAGCTGGGGATCAAGCCCCCCCGCACTCCATCTCTTGCTCCCCTTCACTGCCATGTGGCCCATTTCATGCCCCTCGTTTTATCTCCCAGCTGGGAGCTCAGCTGGGTGTTCGCCGCAGTGCTGGTGCTTGGCCTGTCGGAGGGCAGGGGACGATCACACAGGTGGCATCACCCCCCCAGCCCCCACCATGCCAACCCTCAGTTAATGCAGCAGGCCCCGGCAGCCAGCACGGGAGGAGGAAGGGGGTTCGAGGAGCAGAGCCTGGGCAAGCTGGGATTCTGGTCCGGTGACATTAAGGGAACCCCAAAGTCAAGGGGAAATGGACACAGGGCCACTCAGAACACCCAGCAGCAGGGGCCTGCCCGCAGCTCCTTGCCCCTACGAGGCAGGGCTCCACGGCAGGAAGTCCTGCTCAGAAACGGGGAAACTCGGGGGCGGTGAGTCCCCGCTTCAAACTGACCCTGGAGAAGGCGGCACAGGGGGAAAATCGTAGGCATGGAGCTGAGGTGCTCATGGCCATAGGACACACGCACACCAGGGGCAGTGCCCGCCCCGGGACCGACCCCACAGCTCCCCCGGGGCCAATGGGCACATTCACACCAGGGGCAGTGCCCGCCCTGGGACCGACCCCGCAGCTCCCCCAGGGCCAATGGGCACATTCACACCAGGGGCAGTGCCCGCCCCGGGACCGACCCCACAGCTCCCCCGGGGGTAATGGGCACATGCACACCGGGGCACTGCCCGCCCTGGGGTTACCCTGCAGCTGCCCCCCAGCCACACTCGCACCACAGGCTGTGCACACTCCGGGACCATCACCCCCATATAAAACAAGACCTTTATTTACAAGCCCCATCAATCCGCCTCCCTGGCAGAGAGGCGAAGGTCGGGGCAGGAGTGGGGGGCAGAGAAGTGCTGTCACCAGGTTTGCGTCTCCAGCCCTGGCCTGCCACCTTTCGTGGCCAGGGAGTGAGCTCAGCCCGTGGCCGAGCCACAGAGCCCAGGGCCTCGTGCCCGGGCAGAGGCCCGAGTCCCATGCAATCCTTCTGGGGTCGAGCGAAGCCCCCCCGCCCTACACACAGACGCCCCCTGCGCGCAGTCCCGGGGCTCACTCCAGCTCGCGCAGCAGCTGCAGCTCGAAGACCTGGAGGTGCTCCTTGAGCTGGCGCCGCATGTCCGGGGCCGCCCGCCGCTCCCGCTGCAGCTCGCAGATGCGCAGCCGCAGCCGCTGTTCTCGCCGCTTGCAGGCCTGCAGCTGCCGCTGGACCCGGTCCAGGGCCTCCAGGGCTGCCTCCGCGCGCCGCTTCCACAGCAGGGCGCTGCCCACCTGGTAGCTGTGCTCGCTCTGGATGTAGGCGCCGGCCGGGGGCGGCAGGCGCAGCATGTAGAAAGACGGGGAGACGGGGCGGGGCGGCTCCGGGGCGGGCGACGTGGGGGCCTCTGAGGGGGCGTCTGTCTCTGGGAGCGTGGGGGCGTCTGTCTCCGGGAGTGCCGGCGTGGCTGCGGCTGCCTCCTGCCCTGTAGCCGCCTCCTGCCCTGTGGCCACGGCTGGGTACTCCAGGAGGATGTCCGACAGGCTGGCCAGGATGACGTCGTGCTGATCCTCTAGCTCCACCCCCTGGGGGAGGGGCCCGGGCAGGCTGCGGTGCTCAGTGGTGGGGGCAGCCGCAGGCGTGGCCAACTCAGACTCCTCCTCCTCCGGGAAGCATGAGACCTCCGCGTTGGCTGGGGCATCCTGCTCCCCTCGGCCTGGATCGCGTCTGAGGGGACAGAGCCCATCCCACAATGCACTGCAGGGGGCAGGCACAGCAGGGTCCCAGAGCAATAGACCATCCCAACCCCTCTTGACTCCTGACCCCCCAATCCAAACCTGGGGCAGCCCCAGCCCCTCCCACCTACACTCTGCCCCCGCCCCCAAGATAGCCCTGCCCCAACCTAGCCTGGGGTCAACATACAGGGACAGCCCCAGCTCCTTCCACCCCCAGCTCCTGACCCTCCCCACCTCAATCTAGCCCAGGAGATAACATCCAGGGCTGCCCCACCCACTCCAGACCTTGACCCCGCTCCCTGCCCCCCAGATCTAGTCTCCAATGCACACAGCCCAGCAGAGCCAGTTCCAGCTCCTCACCCTGACCCATTGCCCCTGCCATGGCTGGGCCCCCATCAGTTGCATGGGGGCAGACCGGGCCCTTCTGATCCGCAACCTGGCCTGCACAGCTCTGCCTTGGCACATCCCAGCCCCTCACCCCACGACCCAGCCCATCTACAGGACGGGCACTCACCTCCACCTCCTCCAGGCCCTGGCAGCCTTGGGGTCATCACCCTTCTGCCGGGGAGCCCTCACCTTCGCCGCCCGGCGCGCTTTGGAGAAGGACTCGAAGACGGTGGGGACGGCCCCCTCCTTGAGCCGGTGGTAGCCGCTGCGGAGAGACATCGGCAGGCACGAGCTGCCCCCGGCCCAGCTGGCTTGGGGAGAAGCCCACCGCCCTGCGCTGGAGGCATCGCCCTGGGAGGAAGCTCTCCCGGCACGGGGACTCTTGGATGGGAACGCTGTTCCACTAGCTTAGCTGGGTGTCGCTTTGCTGGCCTGGGAATATTTTTAAATGGCTCTTTGCCCCGTAGGATCCACTAGGCCAGGATGAGGCCCTGACTTTGGTGCATACGGTTTTCAGTTTATCAGTCGGTCTGTCTTAGGCCGGGTCTACACTACGGGCGGCACAGCAGCAGCTGTAATGCCGTAGCACTGGAGCGTAGACGCTTCCTGTGTTGATGGAGATGTGGGTAATCCACCTTCCCGAGAGAATTCTTCTGCCCACCTAGCCATGTCCGCACCGCGGTGTAGGGCGGCTTAACTACGGCACCCAAAGGTGTGCATTTTTCACACCCCTGAGCCATGGAGCTAGGCTGATCTAAATTTTAAGTGTAGACCAGGGCTTAATTTGTGGTCACCTGCACATAGGCTTCGAAATAAGCAGCAGTCTGATATTTTTACCCTCTCTCTCACAAATCCCTTTGTCTCTGAACCACACCATGCTTTATTCAGGTGCTTAAGGCCCCGATTGGATCCCACGACTGGATCCTCACAGCCAGCCCTTGGGGTTCCACATTCATAGATTTTTAAAGCCAGAAGATCATCTACTCTGACCTCCCATCTAGCACCGGCCACCATCCATTCTCCCCTGCCTTGAGCCCCGTGACTTGCGTATAGTTATTGCAGAATAGTTACAGGGCTTTACATTCACACCTCACCCGGTTAACTTCCCGGTGCAGATGAGCTCTTTGTCCTATTACACACCTGCGGGATGACTTTACTTACGTGGGTAAGTGGTTGTGGGTATGTTTAACCTACCTTACAATAACCCCCCACTACTTTTATGTTCTCAAAAAAATTAACTTAACCCCCCCACACCCTGTATTCTTTCGCTCGCTAGCAAGACCTTGCACCGAGAGAGCTGCTGTATCAAACCGGAACTGTGTTTCAACAGAACTCATTGCAAAATGGGGCCAAGGAACTGTGATGAACAGGCCTTAAGAAAACTCTAAGCCTCAGGAGACACATTGTCCGTCAATCCTCACAGGGAGAGGGAGATGGGATGTATCTGCATGGGGGGTGAGGGGGGAGGGTGGGAGGAGGCAAAATGGACCAGCTCACCTTCGTGGGACGAGGGGGATGTCTAAACTAGGGGAAAACCATTCAGATCAGTCCATCCTCTCAGGGAGTGTAAGTGCATCTGGACTAGTGGGACGATACAGACCAGTTCACCTTTCTGGATAGAGGGGCTGTGTCTGGACTGGAAGGTGGGGGAACCGTATGGCCCAGTCCATCCTCACAGGTAGGGGAGGGTGAGTGCATCTGACCTAGGGGGAATTGTACAGACCAGTCTATCTTCACTAGGGGGGACATCTGGACTAGGGGGAACCATATGGACTAGAGGGAACCATATGGTCCAGTCCATCTGTGGGGGGACATGCCAGGAGTAGGGAGAATTGTATGGACCAGTCCTTCTTCTGGAGGGGTATGTTTGGTCTAGGGGACCAGTCCATCTTCTCAGGGGTAGGAGGAGGTATGTCAGGATTAGGGGAACCGTATGGACCAGTCCATCCTTCCAGGGGGCAGATGAAGAGGGTTCAGGGCAGGGCTCCACATGGTCCAATCCATCCTCCCAGAGGAGAGAGGACCTGGGGGAGGGATAGCTCAGTGGTTTGAGCATTGGCCTGCTAAACCCAAGGTTGTGAGTTCAATCCTTGAGGGAGCCATTTAGGGAGCTGGGGCAAAAATTAGTATGGGGATTGGTCCTGCTTTGAGCAGGGGGTCGGACTAGATGACCTCCTGAGGTCCCTTCCAACCCTGATATTCTATGATTCAATGAACCAGGCATCTATGTGACTGGTGGTACTGTTCTTCTTCACACCCCCACCCAAGCTGGGATACCAGGGGCAGCTGCTGGCACGGTTATGGAGACCTGGTGAAAAAGCTCATCTCCCAAGCTAGCGAGGCTCATGGCGTCCCTGGGTGTCGGCTCGGCCTCATGCACCCACCTGATCCCCACCATCTCGAAGCAGCTCTTCTCGAAGTGCTTGGAGCAGAAGTAGATGTAGTCAGAGGCTGGATTCCAGGGGCCCTGGCCGCTCGGGTCCTTGCGCTGACAGTTCTCCAGCCACACACTGCGCCGCGGGTTGTCCTTCTTGGGCAGCCTGCGAGGACAGAGATGGCACGGTTCAGCTCCCGGGAGAGGCATGGGCCGGGGCAGGGGTTCAACCGCCACAAGGACCTCCCCCCAGGCATTTTCAACCCAGAGATGCTAATGTCCTCTAGGTATGGAGAAGAAAAAGCAACACCACCTCCAAATGATCCACTGGAGCTGGGACGTAGGACCAACCAGATTGGACCAGACCAAAGGCCTCTCTAGCCCAGCATCCTGTCTCCGACAGAACCCAGCTGCTTTAGAGGAAGAGGCAAGACGCTCCCTAGTGGGCAGTACTGGAATAACCTGCCTACAAGGGAAAATTGGTCCCAACTCCTCAGCAATTCCTTGATCACACCTGGTCTCAGCTGTGGTTTCGGAGCAACAAGCTTTGATGATAATGAGTGAGTCCTTGGGTCAGGAAGTTACGCAGGCTGTGCTGGGAAAGTATTTCCTTTCTGTTGGCGTTAAACGTACTGCCGTTCAGGGTACCCGGATGTCCCCTTGCACCTTCCCCTCAGGGAGGGGAGGGCGGAAGGGCTGGTTGTAGGGGCAGGTTGTGGGGAGGGAGCAGGGCCAGGGTAGCTCTTACCGATGGAAGGAGATGCCTCGATTGCGGGTCTCGCGGGTGTCCCGGGTGCAGCAGCCGGTAGCAGAGCAGTGACGGGGCATCTGTGGGGAGAGAGACAGAGATGGGGAGGCCCTGAGAATCACTCACCCCCCCTAGAGCTACACCCCAGCCAATGGCTCTGTCTTACCTACCTGACCACTGTAGCCAGGACACTCTCCTGCCCCCACCAATACCTACCCCATCACCCTCCTATAACCTGGACACCCTCCTCTCACCCCCCCCCATAGCCAGGACACCTGCCTCTCCCCAATCCACGCCCTCACCCCCCCCATAGCCAGGACACCTGCCCCTCCCCTATGAATATTTCCACCACACATTGGATCTCTCAACTTCCCCATATGTGACCCCCCCATAACCAGGACCCAGCAATACGGGAAGGGGGGGGGGTTCCACCCCCATCCCCTGTTTGTGCCTCCCCAGCTTTGAACCCCTGCACCCTGCGCACCAGCTGCGGAGGGGGGAGGCCGGCGGGGGGGGGGCAGGAACCAGGGCAGGGATCCGGGGGGGCACAACGAGCCGTGGCGGGGGGGCAGCCTGGGAAGGGGGGGAGCAGGGGGCTGAGCCGGGGGGCAGGGAACCCCCGTGCGGGGAGGGGGAGTTGGGAGGGGTCGTGACGGGGGCGGTGACGCGGGGTATCTCCGGGAGGGTCCCCGGGGGGGGG
>NW_020664752.1:77927-78567 GCF_002925995.2 Terrapene triunguis | reverse complement strand
GACGCGGCGAGGGAGTCCCCGGGGGGGGGGCGGTGACGTAGCTGTGACGCGGAGGGTACTGGGGGGGGTCCCGAGAGCGGGAGCCGGTGACGCGGCGCGAGGGGGGGGGGGACCCCCGGAGCGTTTCCGGTCTCACCTCCCCGCTCCCATCACTCCACAGACGCTGCGGTCCCGGGTCTGGCGCAGGCGCAGCCGGGCCTCTCGCCGTGTTCTCGCGAGAGCTGGAAGGAGCGTGAGCCCCGCCTACCCGCGACAACCTCGCGAGAGCGCGGGCGGGGAGGGGGCGGGGAGCCCCGGCGGCCAATCGGATTCCGACCCCTGCCCCCCCCCCCCCCCCCACCCGGCCCCCGCCCCCCCCCCCCCCGGCCCCCCCCCCCCCCCACCCCCCCTGCCACGGGCCCCGCCCCTCCCCTCAGAGCCCCGCCCCTCATCACCTGCCACAGGCCCCGCCCCTCAGAGCCCCGCCCCTTCCCCTCATCTAGGGTGATCAGATGTCCCGATTTTATTGTGACTGCCCCAATATTTGCTTATTTGTCCCGCATCCCGACCTACCTTCGGTCGGGACGCGAATTGTCCCGATATTTTGCCTCCGCTCACAGGCGGAGGGGAGCCCGGAGGGGCCTTGCACCCCCCCCCCCCC
>NW_020664752.1:64242-77827 GCF_002925995.2 Terrapene triunguis | reverse complement strand
CCCCCCCCCCCCCCCACGTCCCGATATTTCACCTGTGTGATCTGGTCACCCTACCCTCATCACCTGCCCCTCCCCTTCCCCATATTACCTGCCACAGACCCCGCCCAGTAGCGTAGCTAGTGGGTTTCAGGGGAAGCGGCCGCTTCCCCTGACCACATTCCCCAAAAGTGGCGCCTTCGGAACGGGGCCGCGGGCTGGCTCCCGCCGCTCCGGGCGGCCGGCGGAACGGGGCCGAGGGCTGGCTCCCGCTTCCCGGCGCTCCAGCCAGCGCAGCGGGGCCGCGGGCTCCCAGCGCTCCAGCCGGGACTCCAGCCCTGAGAGCGTGGCCGGGGGTCTCGGTGCCCCGGACAGCGCTCCGGATGGGGAAGCGGGGTGGCCCTGCGCATGCACCGTTCCGTCTTTCGGCAGCATTTCGGCGCATGCGCAGGGCCACCGAAATGCCACCGAAGGACCGGCACCTTTTTTCTCTGCCGCTCCTCCTCGGCTGCAACCCTGGCTACGCCACTGGCCCCGCCCCTTTTCTCACCCCCACCCCACACCTCCAGCAGGGTGATGCTGACCTCCAAGGGCAGGACCCTGAGGTGGCTCCTTCTCCGGTGACAGGGGGAGAGGTCCTGGGGGCTCTGCCTGGTGCCCTCCCGGCCCCATGGCCACGGATCCAGCTTCAGGCTGCCCAGGCCGCGAGGTTTGCAACACGGCCCATCCAGGCTGTGAGGACGGCGACGCGGCATCTGGTGAACACGGAGGCTCCCAGCTCGTCCCCCTGCTTGTGTTTGCTAAAATGCAAGTCGTTCGTTCCCTGCCACCTCCTGCCCTGGCCTCTCGAGGGCCCTGTTCACCAACTGCATGCAGCTGAGCTGATCCCATCTTCCATTGCTTGGGCCAGGTCTGTTGAATGGCTTCAGCCTAGGCAGGGCTGGCTGGCTTTGGAGGCATCACATCAGGGGGATCAGGGGGCCATGCCCCCCCTTTTTACTGGCCCTAAGGGTGAGCAATGGGGGAGGGGGCAGAGAAGAGCAATTGGGGGTGAGGTCTGGGGGGAAGAAGCGGTTTGAGGGCAGAGCCTTGGGGGGAAAAGGTGGCATGGGGGCAGAGCCTCGGGGGAAGGGGCAGGGTGGAGGCTTGGGGGTGAAAGCATGGCACAGGGGTGGGACCTCAGGGGAAGAGGTGGTGCAGGGGTGTGTGGCCACAGTTCAGGTGCCGGTGGCCCCCCCACTTTTAGGAAGCTTCCGCTGCTCCTGCATCACATCCTACGGGAGAATTCACAACCTTACAATGTCATGGTGACATTTCACCATGAGATTATTGCCCAGCCAGTCTGATCCAAAATGAGCCACCTTCCCCGTGGGCAGACATAACTATGCTCAGACAACACATGGAAGGTGTGGATATCCCCTCCACAAATGGGAATGCAAAGACTCACCAAATTGTGACAAGAACATAACACAGGAATGACCACACTGGGTCAGACCATGGTCCATCTAGCGTAGTATCCTGTCTTCCAACAGTGGACATTGCCAGGTGCTTCCGAGGGATTAACAGAACAGGGAAACAAAACATTTCGCTTTTATAGAAATGAAGCTTTTTAATTTTAGAGAAACAAAACTTTTGGATTGAGCCCCAATTTTGTTGTTGTTGAAAATTTCATTGTGTGGGAAATTTCAAAATATGATGTTTTGTTCCAGAAACAAATTTCAAAATTGTGGAATTTCCCATGACTTGAAAATCCCAGGCCATGCATAGCTTAGCTGGGAGACCCGAGATCAGAATCTATCTACAGCCCCACCTAAGCACCCCCCGATCCTTACAACACCTTGTCATGCAGGGCCATTACTCCCATATTACAGACAGGGAACAGGGGTGCATCTACACACAAAAAAAACACTGCAGAAAGTCTCAGAGCCCAGATCTATGGATTCAGGCTTGTGGGTCTCAAAACAGCTGTGTAGATGTTTCCGCTAGCTCTGGAGCTCTGGCTCTGAGACCCAGCGAGGGGGGTTGGTCTGGGAGCTCTGGTGGGAATGTCTTCGCTGCCCCACAGTGTTTTCAGCCCTGCAGGGCAAGCCTGATTCCATAGCCCAAGGCTCTGAGACTTGCTGTTGTGGGGTTATTTTTTTTTTGCAATGTAGATGTACCCTGAGGCACAGAGAGGGTAGGTTGAGGCTGCAATTTGGAGGTGTGATTACAGCAAACAGAGATATACCTGAGCTAACTAGATTGGGTAGATTCCCCCATCCTGCAATCATTCCTCGTCCTGGCAGAATAGACATACCCTGGGTGATTGGCTCAAGGGCACACGGAAAGCCTGTGGCAAAGCAGGGGATTAAAACCTAGACTCCCACATGCTAGAAATCTAACCACTAGGCCATCTAGCCTGCCAGCCGAGCAGGGTGTGTCTACACCGCACACCCAACCCAGACTCTGACTCAAGTCTGAGACCAAGGCCCACTTCTGTCCACACACAAACCAGTCTGACTCAGCACAGCATTTTGCAATGTGGACGCAGCCCAAGTCACAGCCCTGAGGCAGAAGGGCTGTGTGGCGCAGAGTGGGCGTGCTGGCATGGCTGGGAGACCCGGGTCCAGCATCTGTAACAGAGCTGGGCTGAATGCGCAGTGTGGACGTACCCGATGCTTCATTTGTGATGAAAGAGGTGCCCGGGCTCAAGCAATTTTTTTACTTTCATAACTGATGCGGCAAGCCCAGATGTGCTGGGGCTCTGACAAGGAAGTCCCCACCCCGACTGCAAAACTGTCTGGTAAAGTTTTGAATGTATTTACTGAAATGCCAGTTCAGGAAGCTTTGAAATATTCTGAATTTAAGAAAGCTGTTTTATAAAGGTTTCAAATTACTCCTGACGTATACGGGTTGAGATTAAGGCCTAGTCTACACTGGGGCGGGGAGGGGGGTCGATGTAAGATACGCAACTTCAGCTACTGGAATACTGTAGCTGAAGTCGACATATCTTATTCCGACTTACCGCCCGTCCTCACGGCGCGGGATCGACGGCCGCAGTTCCCCCGTCGACTCCACTACCGCCGCTCGCTCCGGTGGAGTTCCGGAGTTGATGGGGAGCGCGTTCGGGGATCGATATATCGCGTCTTAACGAGACACGATATATCGATCCCTGATAAATCGATCTGGACGTACCCTTAGAAATCCTAAAAGGGGGGGAATACAGGGGTGTGGACTGTCACGTCCACCTATGCTCCGTGTGCTGAGGAGGCTGTCTGTGGTAGGACCATCCTCTTAAACCAGGCGCTTCTCTGAATGTGGCGGGCCCCATCCCAAACCCATTGCAGACATCCTGGGTTTTGGATTAGGGGCCCAGCATGCCACCGCCCAGGCCTGATACTGATTCACCCCAGCAGGGCTCTCAGCCATTGGGGAAGAGGTACAGTCTTTACCTTCAGCTCCGGATCCGTGCAAAGGGGACGTCACACTGGGTCCAGGTGTGCACAGATGTGGGTTGGTGTTTGCGAAGACCATCCCATTCCTGGCGCAGACATCAATGGAGTGCTTCACCGAGGCTGGATGGAGCAGGGGCTCTGGACATCTCTGCCTCTTACAACACCAGCCCCTTGCGAGAAGACACAGCTCTCGGCTGGAGAAGGATTTAATTGCTTTGTAGGGGCGGTCGCATTTCCAAAGCTTTGAAATATCCTAGCACCTCTGGGATCTGTTGGAAGGCGCTGTCCCCACCCCCAGGAGACAATTACCACGCCTTCCCTGCTCCCAGTTCACTCTGTGCGCCTGCCAGTCTGAAACGCTTACTGGTGCCTTGGGCAAACCTTGGGGGAGCATCACCCAGGGTCAATCCTGAGCCAGCCCCTGACTGGATTCTGATCTCGGCTTCCCCAGAGTCAATCTGGAGTCACACCTGACCAAGATGAAGTTGTTCTGGATTGGTTTAAATGTGAACAGAATCCAGTCCATATTCTTTAGAAATAACCCCTGGTGCTGGAGACGCAGGCTTGTATCTCCTCTCTGCCCTCAGTTCAAAACCACAGACCAGTTCCTAGACTGCAGGTCCCGAAAGGACAATTATGTGTGTCTCATCTGACCTCCAGCATGGTGCAGGCCAGGGTGGTTCTCCGAATTAATTCTTGTTTCCGTTCCAATAGCTGTGGTTGAACTGGAGCATATCCATTTTTATGAGATGCAGAATCCAAAGAGCAAATCCAGCTATGCCCCCTCAGGGTCTGTTTCTGGGGTGTGATCCTTTTCCTTAGTCACTCATGTCTAATAGCACAGAAATTGTGTGTTAGAAAGCCCACCCTTGGTAATAGGTAAATCAAGATTTTAGAAGGAGATAAATGCTTATCTCCTCCTGGCTGAGTGATTAAGGCAATGAGGTGGTTATATATTGTGCTCTTGATACGTGGGTTCAGATCCCATCTTTGCTAAATCTGCTTATTCTTCGTCCCTTCACAAACATCATCTTTCTCCCTGAGTTCTGCTACGTTCACATTCAGGGACCATGCGAAAGAACCAGACAAAGGAGGGCAAAGTCCCTGCGCTACAGATTCAGTTCACGAGCGGCGCTTGCTTTTGGGAGCAACAAAGTTTCGACTTCATTGGAGAAACCAGCCCTCAGTAACAGGCAGCTCCATTTTGTCTTCATTCTCATTTCGCCTCATGATACTACCATGATTGTATGCACCTGGTGCAAAGTCAGCATGACACACGTTCGTCTTCTTCTTATATGGCATATCCATCACTGGAGGTTTGCAACCAAGGTACCCCATTGTGTATGGACCTCTGCTAATCTCTTTGGGGATGAGTAGTCTTTTTGATCCATCCTTCGTCCATCCCAGAACTTCTTTTTCTGCTTTGTGTTCTTCTGCCATCGACTTTCCCTTCCGGTGCCCGTAAACATGCGCCTCTCGCGGAACCTCTTAAAATGTCCCCTGCAAATTGAACCTTTCTTTTCATAAGCCGTCCAATTAACATTTGCTTAGTTTCAGTCATCTCCAGTGCTTTGTTGTTGGTTACATGGTCTATCCATGATATTTCCAGAATTCTCTTGTAACACCATCATTCAAAGGATTGTAATTTCTTTATTATCGATTGTTGGAATATCCATGTTTCCAGCTGTAACTTAACACAGACCAAATGTACGTTTGCAAGAGTTAGAATTTAGTCTTCAGATTTATGTCCCTTCTCATCAGAGGTTTCTTCTTCCAGAATATCTCTTGCACTCTTGCTATTCTGGTGCTGACTTCAGTATCCAGTCTTCCATCTTCTGTTGTGGTGCTTCCTAACTAGCAATAATTGCTCTCTTGTTGTATGGTTGTGTCTTTCCCTGAAATCTTGTATGTTTTCCAAGGATCCTTGCATGCCACCGTAGTTTTTGTCCTGTCCACATTCAATTCTAGACCATATTCTTTGCCATATTCATATATAATCTCCACCTTCTTCTGAATCACCCAACAGCACTGTGTCATCTGCATAATGAATGTTATTCGCTCATTTTCCATTCATCTTAATACCTTCCTCTGTTTCCTCAATTAATTTAATCAAATACTCACTATAAATGTCAAATAAAGTCAGTGACATCATACCGCCTTATCTCACTCCTCTCTAGATCTCTATTAGATTTTCATTTTCATTTCCCATTATAATTGTCTTCTGATTCCAGTATAATTGTTTTATTACTCGGCATTCGTACCCATCAGTCCCTACAGATCTGAATATATTGAGCAGTTTGTAGTGGTAGCTTCTGTCAAATGCTTTTTGGAAGTCAATGAAACACAAGTATATTGTTTTCACCTTTTCAACTGATCTTTCTAATATGCGCATCACAGTTTCACAATGGCGTTTATGGTGCCTTTTCCACATTCAAAATCATCTTGTTGTTTGCTTATTTCCTGATCAGTCTTTCCTTGTACTCGGTTCTGAACAACTTGCAAAAGTATCTGAGATACTCGGCTGCTTGTTCTGTAGTTGTTACAGTCCGTAGCGTTGTTCTTTTCTGAGATTTGAATACGCATTGAAGTTGTAAAATCCTCTGGCAAGTCTGCTGTCTCCCACATGTTCTTCATTAACTCTGAGAGGCCTTTGGAGCCTTCAGCCCCTATGCTTTAAATCAGCTGGTTTTCCATCACAACCTACTGCTTTTCCATTCAGACGTCTTTTTATTGCTACCATGCTGTCTTCATCCATTATTGACAGGCGCTTATTTGATTGATCTCTAGTTGAAATTTTTCAGGCCTATCATCACCATATAATTCATTCCTAAAGGGCTGGTCTATACTTACCGGGTAGTTCGACGGCTGGCAATCGAAGTTCTGGGTTCGATTTATCGCGTCTGGTCTGGACGCGATAAATCGAACCAGGAAGTGCTCGCCGTCGACTGCGGTACTCCAGCTCAACGAGAGGAGTACCGCGGAGTCGACGGGGGAGCCTGCCTGCCGCGTGTGGACCGCGTCTGAACCGCGGTAAGTTCGAAGTAAGGTATGTCGACTTCAGCTACGTTATTCACGTAGCTGAAGTTGCGTACCTTACTTCGACTTGGGGGGTTAGTGTAGACCAGGCCATATTCTCACCATCTCTCGTTATTGTCTTTAGGGCCTGTCAGATATGGTTCCTTTTTGTCCGTAAGGGTCGTATTGGTCACTTTCCTTCTGTAATCAAACCTTTTGATACATCTCACTTCGTTTATCTTCTTTATCCAGTTCTTCAAATTATTTGCATTTCTCATTCAGCCATTAAGACTTTGCTGATCTGCATTTATTATTTATCATTTTAGCTAGGCTTTAGTATTTGTTTTCTGTTGTCGATCCGTGTGCTTTTACTTTCCTTCTTTCATCTAGCAGAGCAATGATTTTGTCTATTTTCAGGGGCTTTTAGTAGCTAGTAACTTCTTGCCTACATGTTTATCTGCAGGTTCTTTGATAGCATCTCTGAGATGTTCCCAAGTTAATTGGTCCTTGTTTTCATGAATGCACACATTACATGGGTTAAAAACTGGCTAACTGACAGGTCTCAAAATGTGATTGTAAATGGGGAAACATCCTCAAGCAGGGTTGTTTCCAGTGATGTCCCGCAGGAATCAGTTGTTGGCCCTGTGCTAACATTTTTATCAGCGAGCTGTGGGAAAACATAAAATCAGCATCACTGATGAAGTTCGCAGATGACACAGCGATTGGGGGACTGGTAAATGATGTAACTGATACAGAGCGACCTGGATCGGTTGGCAAAGTGGGCGCAAGTGAACAATACACATTTTAATCATAGGCGCCAACTCCGTGGGTGCTCCGGGACTGGAGCACCCACGGGGAAAAATTGGTGGGTGCCTAGCACCCACCAGCAGCTCCCCGCCCCAGCTCACCTCCGCCTCCTCCCCTGAGCGCGCCGCCGCATCCTGCTTCTTCCCCCTCCCTTCCTTCCTCCCTCCCTCCCAGCGCTTGTGCCGCGAAACAGCTGTTTCGCGTGGCAAGTCTGGGAGGGAGGGGAAACGCGGCGTGGCCGGGGCGGGGATTTTGGGTAGGGGTCCAAATGGGGCAGGGAGGGGGTGGAGTCAGGGCGGGGCTGGGGGCTGGGCCGGGGCCAGGGGGGCGCGAGCACCCACCGGCACCAACGAAAGTTGGCGCCTGTGATTTTAATATGGCCAAATGTAAAGTCGTCCATCTAGGAACAAAGAACGTTGGTCCTACCTACAGGCTGGGGGAGTCTCTCCTGGGAAGCAGCGACTCTGAGAAAGATTTGGGGGTCACGGTGGATAATCAGTTGAACATGAGCTCCCAGTGTGAAGCTGTGGGCAAAAAGGGCTAATGTGATCCTGGGATGAGCAAATCAGGGAATCTCGAGTAGGAGCAGAGAGGTTATTTTACCTGGGCATTTGGCAGTCCATAGCGTTGTTCTTTTCTGAGATTTGGATACACATTGAAGTTCTAAAATCCTCTGGCAAGTCTGCTGTCTCCAACATGTCCTTCTTTAACTCTGAGAGGCCTCCGCTGCTGGGATCCTGTGTCCAGTTCTGGTGCCCACATTGAAGACGAATGTTGATACGTTGGAGGGGGTCAGAGAAGAGCCACGAGAATGATTGAAGGGTTATAAAACCTGCCTCAGAGTGATGCAACCAAGGAGCTCAAACTATTTAGTTGAACAAGGAGAAGGTTAAATGGTGACTTGATCCCAGGCTTTCGGAGCCTACAGGGAAACAGAAATTTGTTTTCATTCCAGCAGAGAAAGGTCTAACACGATCCAGTGGCTGGAAGTTGAAGCTAGACAAATTCAGACTGGCAATAAGGTGTAAAGTATTAACAGGGAGGGTAATGAACCATTAGAACACTTTACCAAGTGCTGGGCGGGGGAATTCTCTATCACTGGTCATTTGGAAAGCTTGACGGGCCGTTTTTCTAAACGAGCGGCTCTCGGTCAAACGGGAATGAGTACAGGGACGTTCTAAAGCCTGTGTCACACAGGAGGTCAGAGTAGATGATCACAATGGTCCCCTCTTACTTCATAGTCTCCGATTCTGCAGGCACTCGAGGCCCATGTCCAGGGCTGGATTAAGGGCTAGGCACTATGGGCCTGGAGGTACAGAGGGATTTAACTGTTGCAGCGCTGAGCGTTGCAGGACCTACGCTGTGGGTCCTGGAAGATCACAGGAACGCGCTGCGATTCACAAAGCCCGAGCCCTGCGCCTAGGTGGCTGCACAATGAATGCAGGGAAAAAGGGGTCAGAGAATAAGAATGGCCAGAGCCAGCACACTAGGCGGGGAGCTGCCGAAGCTAGCCAATGGGAGCTGCTGATCAGAGGGGGCGTGTGCTAAGACCCCACCCTTCTCTCAGAGGAAGGGGCCTAAGTCCAGAGAGCAGGGAGGTGCCCTTTTCTGCTTGGAATCCACAACCAGGCGCTTTCTCTGGAGCTCGGTACCTCTGGTGTTTCGGCGAGCAGTGGCCCTCTCATAACGATGAGCCCAGGGGTTGGAGAACTCCCCTGGAAGCCATGTTCCCATTCCCCCCTGCAACCATGTTTTGGTCCCATGAGGCATTGCAAGCCCTTCCCAAAATGCCCTGTGGCGAGTTGCACTGTGGGAGAGCTTTACGGGAGCCCCTCCTTGCACGAACTTGCCCGAGATTCCCGAGCCAGTGGGCGGCCTTTGCACACAGGGCCGGCTCCAGGCACCAGCATTCCAAGCAGGTGCTTGGGGCGGCAATCTGCAAGGGGCGGCAGTCCGTGTGTTTTTGCCGCCCCAAGCAGCGTGCCGAATTGCCGCCGCGGACGGCGGGGGCAGTCTGTGTACCGTTAGGGCAGCATGCACGTTTCGGCAGCAATTCGGCGGCAGCTTCTATGTTCAGCTCCCCGTGGCGGCAACTTGGCGGCTTCTGTCTTCCAGCTGAAGACAGAAGGTGCCGCCGAATTGCCGCCGCCACGGAAACACGCGGGCCGCCCTAACGGCACATGGACTGCCCCCGCCGTCCGCAGCGGCAAAAACAATAGAGCCGGCCCTGTTTGCACATGCCCACATCGGGCCCCGCAAGGCTGTGAATAGTTCTCGGAGACAGGCCTTCCTGGCGCGGGGGGCTGCAGAGCACAGGCCCAGAGGCAGAAACATAGGCACGGAGGGAAATTTTTGCTGCAAAAAAGCCCCCCAAAAAGCCCTGGTGGAACGTGGTCTCACCCCAGCCCTGACCCGTCTGTGACATGGTGCCACCCAACTCCCACACTGACCGGGATATTGCAGCATCACCCGAAAACAAATCAAACAACCTTCGCCTCACTCTCAGCCACCCCCCACTTTTTTCCAATTAATTTCATTGTTATCTATCTGCTGCCTGCGTCTCCTCGCAATCCCCCGGGCACGACGATTATCAATGCCCAGCGGAGCCACTTTGCGCTTCCTTTTTAACAAGCCCCAGTGGAATTCGCTTTGGTTACCCGCTGTTAACGAGGCAGCCGAGGCGCACGTCTTCCCCCAAGGGGAGGGAGTTGTGGGTCTGCTTCTAGACTCTACATTGGGCCTGGCATCAGCGTGGCCAAATGTGGCCTCTGGGTTTGGCTGGTGTTTTGGTGCCCACCTCCAGACATCTCAGCCCTGGTTTTCAGCACCCAGGATGACAATTAAAGCAAAGAGATCAACCCTCTCTTTCAATTTTGAATCCCTCCATTGGCTACCCCTTCTCTAGCACATCAGACTTACGTGGTCTTCACTTTCAAGGCCATTCCTAGCGTATTCCCCGGTCCACCCTGGGCCAAGACCATCATGCTGACCACTGAGAATCACTAAGGGGCTAATGTGCTCCTGGGACATGTAAACATGGGAATCTCAAGGAGGAGCAGAGCGGTTACGTGCCCTCTGCATTTGGCCCTGGGGCGACAGCTGCTTGGATCCTGTGTCCAGTCCTGGTGGCCACCAGTCAAAGAAGGAGGCTGAGAAGTTGGAAAGGGCTCAGAGAAGAGCTGCGAACATGATGAAAGGATTAGAAAACTTGGACTCCAGGAGCTGAGTTTGTTTATTTTAACTCAGAGGAGGTGGAGGGGGAAGGATCAGTATCTACACGAGGAACAAATATTAAATAATGGACTTGCCAGTCTAGCCGACAAAGCTCTAACGAGATCCAATGGCCAGAAGTTGAATTAAATGAATTCAGACTGGAAATAAGGTGCACATTTTTACCAGGGAGGGTAATTAACCGTTGGAATGATTTACCAGGGGTCACAGTGGATTCGCCATCACTGGGGATTTTTATATCAAACCTGAATGTTTTTCTAAAAGATCTGCTCTAGCTCAGACAGGAATTGTTTCGGGGAAGTTCTCTGGCCTGTGTTATACAGGAGGTCGGACTAGATGATCATAATGGCCCCTTCTGGCCTTCGAATCTATGGGATCTATGAACATTTGGACTTAAACCAGCTGCAGCTGCATTGGAGTCAATAGGGCCAGATCCCCAGCTGGTGTCAATGGGTGCTGTTCCATTACTGCAGTCAAGTTGGCAACACTCCATCATTTAAATACTGACCCACACCCACTGAGGCCAGCCGGGGATCTGACCCCTTTGCCATTCGCAAGCATGGAAATGATCAGTTAAGGCACCTAAAGATTCATGACAGGACCTGAGCACTGCTGAAAACTCAGATCGTTTGTTATTGTCACCTTAGAAATAAGAGGTGAGAACTTGACCAGAGCTTTGCCATTGATGTCAATGGAGCCAGGACTTCACCCAACCTCACGAAGAACATGGAGCCATTTCCACTGGTCATTTTGAGTCATTTCCCTCCAATGCATCGACCAGGAACATAAAACTGGCCAGGCCAGGCCAGACTCAAGATCTGTCTAGTTCAGTATCTCCGGCAATGGAAGCATGACAAGCTTCAGAGAAAGAACTGGAGAAATGTGGGGTAATCTGTCTCCCGTGATGTTCCCTTCCTGACCACTAAGAGTGATCATCTTCAACCCTGAAGCATGAGGATTTATAACCTTTCCAATAAGCCATGTTCATTGGGAAATGCCCAATATGCATCAGAAGCAAAAGCCATTGCACTGTCATTCTCACCCCAGGGAAATGGACAGGTCATTTATTGCCTTTTGCCCGGACACAGAACTTGTAGACGCCGTGTTTCAGAAGATGCTTTATTTGAATTTACTAAAATCAACTAGAGAAATGAGCACATTTAGATTTGGATTCAAGGCTGATTATGCCACTGGCATCCGTTGATCAGAAGCAATCTTTGTTGGGAGAGCAGAGGTGTCCAGAGCAGGGCTCACACCTTTCATTTAATTTCGAATGTCATCGTTCTGTCTCCTCCCGGCTCTGGGGTTGTCACCTGAAAAGGACAGAAGGACACACCTTCAGCACCACGTCACTGGCTAGGCAGTGGGACGGCAGAAAAGGATCTAGGTGTTCGGGTGGATCACAAATGGAATATGAGTCGACAGCACGGTGAGGTTGTGAAAAAGGCAAATATAATTCTGAGGTGTATTAACGGGAGCATTATATGTCAGACATGGGAGGTCATTGTCCTGCTGTAGTTGGCATTGGTGAGGTCTCAGCTGGAGGACAGTGTCCAGTTTCGGGTACTGCACTTGAAGAAAGATGTGGGCAAATTGCAGAGAGTCCAGAGAAGAGCAACTAAAATGATCAGAGATTTAGAAAACCTGACCTAGGAGGAAAGGTTGAAAAAATTGGGCAGGTTAACTCTTGAGAAGAGAAGGCTGAGGGGGGAACCTGATAACAATCTTCAAATATGCAAAAGGTTGCTAGAAAGAGGATGGAGAACAATTGTTCTCCATGGCCACCGAGGGACAGACAAGGAGGAATTGGCTGAGTTTGCTGCTAGGGAGATTTAGGTTAGATACTAGGAAAAACTTGCTAGCTCTACGGATAGTTCGGCTCTGGAGCAGGTTACCTAGGGGAGGTTGTGGCATCCCCGTCATTGGAGGTTGGACAAACACCTGTCAGGGATGTTTTAGATATATTTGGTCCTGCCTCAGCATGGGGCGGGGGGAGAGGGTGGACTTTTGAGGTCCCTTCCAGCCCTATATCACTATGATTCCGTAGTTGGGTGGTCGGTAGATGTGTATGGGGATGGTTGGATGGGTGACTGTGGATAGGGATGTATGAGTGGGTGGACGGATACGTATGGGAATGGATGGATGGGTGTGTATGGGGATGGATGGATGGACACCAGAGTCACAGAGATCGGGGGCCCCTTGCACCGGGTGCTGCAGATAGTCCCTGCCTGGAAGAGTTCCCAGTGTAAATAGACAAAAGAAGCAGGATCACACACCCCTGGTCCAGATGGGGATGCTATAGACAGAGACCATCCCATCGCTCTTTCTCAGGCAGGGCAGTAGCTCCACTGATGGTCCTGGTCGTAGTTGTCTGTGCTGGAACACCAGAACTTCCCGCTGCCCTCCGCCAGGTTGGTGCAGGTGTGGAATTTAAACTTCTTGTAGATGAAGGGGAAGACACAGGGCTTGTCGTGGGAGGGGCGGTCGTAGTCTGCAGACCAGACACACCGACAGCGGGTGAGCACTGTGGCCAGAATCACGCGTAATGCATAGCAAATGCAGGCGGCATCAGACCACGAGCAAACACTTTGTTAGATAGTTCCCCAGACAGCTTAGGGCTACGGGAGAGACAGAGGCGCCAGGCTGAGCAATGAGAGACTTGGGTGCTATGCCTGGCTCTGCTGGGTGACCTTTAGCAAGGCACAGCCCAGCTCCATGCCTCAGTTTCCCCACTTCTACAACATGGGGCTAACGAGCCAAAGATGCCAAGGGGACAGGCAAAAAATGTCTTTGCAGTTGGGGGTCGCATATGCAAAATGTGTTAGGTGGTTTGTGGGTCCATGGGGAAGTGCATTTAGCCAGCTTGTACACGCACAGGTGGTTAGACACAGCCACACCCCAGATGTGTTTTCGGGGTACATCCTCTGTGGTTATTACGTGCATTAGTCAAGGCCTCTAGATACTCGTGTGAGATCTGGGGCTTTTTGTGCTGAGATCGGGGCACTGAGTGCCACCCAGACATAGTCACTGAGACTGGGGCCCCATCGGGCTGGGCGAAGCCCAGACACAGAGTTACCGAGATCAGGGCCCCGTCGGGCCGGGCGCTGCCCAGACACAGAGTC
>NW_020664752.1:58970-64232 GCF_002925995.2 Terrapene triunguis | reverse complement strand
AGACACAGAGTCACCGAGATCGGGGCCCCGTCGGGCCGGGCGCTGCCTAGACACAGAGTCGCCGAGATCGGGGCCCCGTCGGGCCAGGCGCTGCCCAGACACAGAATCACTGGGATCGGGGTTGTGCCAGGCGCTGCCTGGACAGACAGAGACTGACATTCCCTGTCTCAAAGCACTGCCAATCTAAACAGCCAGCAGAAGGAGTCCCACCGCTCTAGGGTGATTTGGGGGATGGTTTTAAGAACTGCTGAACAGCTGCTACCCATGAACTTCAGCTTGCTCAGCATTTCCTAAGGGGCGGGGTGAGGGGGCCAAAAAACCAACCAACCACTTCCTAACTACTCACCCAAGGAGTCTATGACAGAGCCAGGAATTGAACCAGGCCTCCGTGAGCCAAACACCTTAACCGCAAGGCTCAGCTTCCTCTGCCTCCTGCCTTACCTGGCGTGGAGCAGTAAGTCCACTTCTTGTCCACGTCATAATTCCTGGTGGTGCTGCACCACAGTTTTTCCGAGCTGTCCCCGTCGCTGATGCAGGTGTAGTGCATTTGTTTGTTATAGATGAAGGGGAACGCACAGCTCTTTCCTGCCGCGTTCCCACCCAGGACTAGGGAGGCAAAGGGAGGTGGTTATAGACACCGCCAACACGCCCACCTGCCTACGGACTAACGGCTCCCCCATCCCACTATGACTCGGCCACCCATCACCAACAGCCAAGAAATCTCAGGTAAGATTTTATGGATTCATAGATTCCATGACCAGATGGGTCCACTGGGATCATCTAGTCTGAAGTCCTGTGGAACACAGGCCAGTGAATGTTCCCCGATTCTCTCTGTGTTGAGCCCAATAACTTGGGTTTCACTAAAGTATCTTCTAGAACGGCATCCGGTCTGGATTTGAAGACCTCATCATGGCTAAAGCATCTTCCAGGAGGGCCAACAGGAATCTGGCTTCCCAAAACCCACTGACTCTATCACTTCTGGATCTGATTCTATGGCTGCTCCTAGACCCTGGCCGTGAACCTTTCCTGAAGGAATCCTTAGAGGCTCATTCAGCTGGTGGGAGGGGCGTGTTGAAAGCCACTATCCCACCCACCAATCAGATAGACTCCCATTGCCCAACTCCCATTGGCATCCAAGTGTCACAACTTCTGATTGGCTCAGGAGCACAGCAGAGAGGTGATGTGATCATACAGGTGATCCGGAGGCTCCTGGACATAGAGGTGGGTGAAACTTTTCAGATAAAATGTTTTTGGCTAAAAGTACAGAGTCAGTGAAACCAAAATATATTGTGAAAGCATGTCAGTTGTGTGGGATTGTTCATGTTGCAAAAATGACCAAAAACATTCAGAAAAAGTTAATTCTTCAACCTGAAACAACTTCTGCTTTCAAAATTTCCTTCTATTTTATTAAAACCGAAATTTATATAGTTTAAAAAATGTTCAAAATTTAAATGAAATGTTCTTTTCAACCCAAAGGGATTCCTCCCCCTAAAATTTCAATCAATGAAAATTTTTTAAAAATTAATTTTCAGGATTCCCCCAAAATAATTTTGTTTCCTGATTTTTTAATTCACCAAAAGTTTTAAAGAAAATTTCAATTCCAGGATCCACCCAAAATGGTTCCCCCCCCCCGATCTTTCAAATCACAGAAAATTTCCAACATGTTTGTTTCTGGGATCCTCCCGAAACACATTGTCCCCCAATTTTTTTGATTAATTGAAAACTGTGGAATATTTCATTTTCTGGATAACCCAAGACAAATGTTTTTGTAATTTTTTGACTCACTGAAAATTTCAGATATTTCATTTTGGGAATCCACTCAAAACCATTTTCCTGACTTTGCAATGCAATGACAATTAAAAAAAAAAAAGAACTTTCATGATTCACCTGAAATGATTCCCCAACACCCCGGGTTTTTGATTCACTGACAATTTCAAAAAAATTCATTTTCATGGCAACTCACAACAAGTTTCCCCCTGATTTTTCAGAATCATCAGCAAACCACAAATTAGTTATTTGCCCAGCTGTATAGGTAAAACACGAGTCAGATCTACCCCAGAGAGAACATACGAAGCAGACTGGATACATTACTGGTATCGGGGCAATAGCTCCACAGCTTATTCCGGTCGTAGTTCTGGCTTGTAGCGCACCAGAAATGTCCCATCTTGTCTCCAGCGTTGGTGCAGGTGTGAAATAGCTGTTTTTTGTAGACGAAAGGAAACGTGCAGCGTTGGCCATTGGAGTTCCCCCCGTAGGCTGAAAAGGCAACGAGCAAAGCAGAGTGAACAGCAGGAAATGTTTAATGATTAATTATTACTGATTTAATCTTCAGTGATTTAGATAATGGCATAGAAGCAATGAGGAGTGTGGACTCTTCGTTGTTTTTGTGGATACAGACTAACACGGCTACCCCTCTGATACTTGACATAATGACAGAGAGAGAACACTGATAAAGTTTGTGGATGATACCAAGCTGGGAGGGGTTGCAAGTGCTTTGGAGGATAGGATTAAAATTCAAAATGATCTGGACAAAGTGGAGAAATGGTCTGAGGAAAATAGGATGAAATTCAATAAGGACAAATGCAAAGTGCTCCACTTAGAAAGGAACAATCAGTTGCACACATACAAAATGGGAAATGACTGCCTAGGAAGGAGTACTGAGGAAAGGGATCTGGGGGTCATAGTGGATCACAAGCTAAATATGAGTCAACAGTGTAACGCTATTGCAAAAAAAGCAAACATCATTCTGGGATGTATTGGCAGGAGTGTTGTAAGCAAGACACGAGAAGTAATTCTTCCGCTCTACTCCGCGCAAATTAGGCCTTAACTGGAGTATTGTGTCCAGTTCTGGGCGCCACATTTCAGGAAAGATGTGGATAAATTGGAGAAAGTCCAATAGAAAAGCAACAAAAGTGATTAAAGGTCTATAAAACATGACCCGTGAGAGAAGATTGAAAAAATGGGTTTGTTTAGTCTGGAGAAGAGACGACTGAGAGGGGACATGATAACAGTTTTCAAGTACATAAAAAGATGTTACAAGGAGGAGGGAGAAAAATTGTTCTTCTTAACCTCTGAGGCCAGGACAAGAAGCAATGGGCTTAAATTGCAGCAAGGGAGGTTTAGGTTGGACATTAGGAAAAACTTCCTAACTGTCAGAGTGGTTAAGCACTGGAATAAATTGCCCAGGGAGGTTGTGGAATCTCCATTATTGGAGATTTTTAAGAGCAGGTTAGACAAATACCTGTCAGGGATGGTCTAGATGGTGCTTGGTCCTGCCATGAGTGCAGGGGACTGGACTAGATGACCTCTCGAGGTCCCTTCCAGTCCTAGGATTCTATAAAAGCCAAAGAGTTTTCTTAGCAAAACAGAAAAGCTGGGGTGGGGTGTCTCATCTCACTGCTGCAGCGAAAGCCGAAGAAAATTTTTAACAGTGGGTGAATGGTGTTGTGCCTAGGAGCATGGGATCATCCTGGGGGCCCATCTGACGGCTGCATCACAAGGAGGTGCCAGGCAATCTGGCTGCACAGGGGAAACCATTTGTAGCACGCAGCCCCTCCAGCGAGCTCATTTGGCCCGCAAGACCGGGTGACAGCTCTAACTGTGCTAGAGCTCCACGTGCCGGCACGTCCTCCACAAACCTCTGTGCTGACACGGAGCGCTCTGGTCACGACCAGGACTCACCCTCGCTCAAGCAGAAGCGCCAGAGACGGTCTTTGTCGTAATTGGAAGTGGTAGCACACCAGGGCCTTCCCATCTGATCATTGACTGCCGTACAGCTGTGGTAGGTAGTGCCCTTATAGATGAAAGGGAAGACGCAAGGGGTGCTCTCCGAACTCCCCCCCACCGCTGGTGAAGAAAGGCAAGGGTGGAAAGGGTTAAAAACAGGGCAGAAGGCAGGATGCAGAGCAGGCGATTTGCTGGGGAACTGGGGGCGAATTTTCTCAACAAAACGATATTTTTTAAGTGGAAAAACTGCCGATTCACGGGAACCGAAAGCGTTTCAACATTTTGGCACATTTTGCTAGTTTTGATGCATTTCCCCACTTGAAAAGATGTCGAGGGAAAAAAGCGTGGAAATGTTTAGACACATTTGAAATGAAAAATAAATACATTCTGGGTTCCCGGTCGGGAGCGCCTTTTTGTTTTGAAATTTAAGCTAATTAGGAATTTTTTTTTAAAAAAAAGGTGGAAATGGAAACAACGTTTCAAAATGATCGAAATGAAACGTTTCAACTGAGTCAAATTGAAAGAGAGTTTGGGTTTTCAGTTCATGAATATTTTCGAGGTTTCATTTTTGCCCCTTCAATCAAAGACGGGAAAAATGTTGAATTCCCAAAAATATTTCTAGGGTAGGAAAAAGACTTGTTCCCAGATCCAATGTCTCAATCTGCTGCCCAGACACAGAGTCACCGAGATCGGGGCCCCGTCGGGCCGGGCGCTGCCCAGACACAGAGTCGCCAAGATCGGGGCCCCGTCGGGCCGGGCGCTGCCCAGACACAGAGTCACCGAGATCGGGGCCCCGTCGGGCCGGGCGCTGCCCAGACACAGAGTCACCGAGATCAGGGCCTTGTTGCGCTGGGTGCTGCCCATACCAGCTGCAAAGTGCACCCACCCCTTGTGTCTCTCCTGGCCCCACGTACCTGCTATGCCGCAGTACCTCCATTTATGGTCTGCATCGTAGTTCCTCGTGGTGGCACACCAGGGCCGCTTCCTGTCATCCATGGTGCAACCCGTGTACCTCCTGCCTTTGTACCAGAACGGGAACGTACAGGGCTCCTCCGAGTTCCCCCCAAGCACTGGGAGAGATGAGGCAGGGGAGGGAGATGGGACGTGGGAGACATGGGAAACAGAGAGCATGCTGGGTAATGTGGCACACACTCAAACCAGAATTGCCCCAAGTTGAGCCAGTGTCCAGGTAAATAAAACCCTGAGCCCCCCAGCATCCTGGCCACTGCCTCCCAACCACTCTGGCGTAGTTCAGGGAATGGGGGTCAGGGTTATGGGGCACCGGCAGAGCTGTGGGGGAGCTAGGGTTGCCAAATTTCTAATTGCGGAAAACCGAATACCCTTGCCCCGCCCCTTCTCTGAGGCCCCGTCCCCGCTCACTCCATCCCCCTCCCTCCGTTGCTCGCTCTCCCCAACCCTCGCTCACTCGCTCATTTTCACCGGGCTGGGGCAGGGGGTTGGGTGTGGGAGGGGCTGCAGGCTCTGGGGTGGGCCAGAGATGAGGGGTTTGGGGTGCGGAGGGGGCTCCGGGCTGGG
>NW_020664752.1:58806-58960 GCF_002925995.2 Terrapene triunguis | reverse complement strand
GGAGGGGGCTCCGGGCTGGGGCAGAAGTTTGGGGTGCGGGAGGGATGTGGGCTCTGGGGTGGGGCAGGGGATGAGGGATTTGGGGTGTGGAGGGAGCTCCAGGTTGGGGCAGAAGGTCGGGGTGCAGGAGGTATGTGGGCTCTGGGGTGGGGCT
>NW_020664752.1:58175-58796 GCF_002925995.2 Terrapene triunguis | reverse complement strand
GGCAGAAGGTCGGGGTGCAGGAGGTATGTGGGCTCTGGGGTGGGGCTGAGGATGAGGGGTTTGGGGGTGCGGGCTCCAGGCAGCGCTGACTTCAGGCGGTTTCCGGGAAGCGGTGACATGTCTCTCCGGCTCCTAGGCAGAGGGGCGGCCAGGGAGCTCTGTGCACTGCCCCTGCCCGCAGGCGCTGTCCCCGCAGCTCTGATTGGCTGCAGCTCCTGGCCAATGGGAGCTGCGGAGTTGGTGCTTGGGGCTGTGCCTGCGGGTGGAGGCAGCGTGTGTAGCCCCCCTGGCCTCCCCCTTGCCTAGGAGCCGGTGGGACATGCTGGCCGCTTGCTGGGAGCCGCACAGAGCTGGGCAGGGAGCCTGTTTTAGCCCTGCTGCACTGCCAACCGGAGTTTTAACGGCCCGGTCAGCAGTGCTGACCGGAGCCACCAGGGTCCCTTTTCGACTGGGTGTTCTGGACACCTGGAAACCCTAGGGGGAGCCCAGGGCTGGGCTGGCAGGGGCTGCGGGTTGGGAGTGAGGGGCACCGGCAGGGCTGGGGGGGGGAAGGGCTGGCAGGCGGCTGTGGGTTGGGAGTGAGGGGCACCGGCAGAGCTGGGGGGAGCCCAGGGCTGGGCT
>NW_020664752.1:25265-58165 GCF_002925995.2 Terrapene triunguis | reverse complement strand
GGGAGTGAGGGGCACCGGCAGAGCTGGGGGGAGCCCAGGGCTGGGCTAGCAGGCGGCTGCGGGTTGGGAGTGAGGGGCACTGGTGGACCAGGTGGGGGAGCCCAGAGCTGGGCTGGCAGAGGGCTGCGGGTTGGGATGAGGGTCACTGGCTGAGCTGGGTCCATGGGGGGACCCTATGCCCATCTGTGTCCCTGCGCCCATGTCCCTGGCCGGGGAGGCCCCGGAGGCACCGTACATGTGTCAGGGCAGGAGCTCCAGCGCCCGTCCGTGTCGTAGTTCGCCGTGGTGGAGCACCAGGGCTGGGCCCCGTGGCTCTGCTCCGTGATGCAGGTGTGGGAGGTGCGGCCCCTGTGCACGAAGGGGAAGAAGCAGGGCTCACCGCCCGCGTTCCCGCCGTAGGCTGTGGGGAGACACAGACAGGGACCGTCAGGGGGTGGGACGCCTTGGGGGCAGCGCAGACATGTGTGGATCCCTCACCCCACCCTGTGCTGGGTTCAGATGCTCAATAAACCCTCCTGTTTTACGCTGGCTGAGAGTCGCTCCAGTCTAGAGAAGAGGGTTGCATTATTCCCTCTGGGAGTGGAGGCCCCGGGGGGTCCAGAGCAAGTGGACTCCCTGAGGGGGCCCACGGCGAGAGACAGGCGTGCTAAAGCTCAGAGAGGTGCAGTTCCAGGAGGTGGAGGGGCTCAACCCCCGAAAGAGAGTGGACCCCTGAGAAGGACTGTCACACTGAAGGAGGTTCCCCCCCAGGGACCATACGGGCCAAGAGTGGGCACAATCTGTGAGTCTGTGAGAAAGGGTCTGACGACCTATAGACAGACAGATGGCAGGGGTGTACTGGGCTAGACAGACAAACAGAGATGGGGCATATGGGGTTAGAGAGAGAGACAGAGGGGGTACATGGGGCTAGACAGACACAGGGGCGTATGAGGCTAGACAGACAGAGTGGGGTATATGGGGCTAGACAGACAGACGGGGAGTGTATGGGGTTAGACAGACAGATGGGGAGTGTACGAGGTTAGACAGACAGATGGGGGCATATGGGGCTAGATAGAGGGGGGTATATGGGGCTAGACAGACAGATGGGGAGTGTATGGGGTTAGACAGACAGACAGAGAGGGGTATATGGGACTAGACAGACAGAGGCGGGTATATGGGGCTAGACAGACAGATGGGGAGTGTATGGGGCTAGACAGACAGACGGACCGTGTGGCTTTGCCCTGCCCAGCCAAGGAGGCGTTGCTGGGGCGTGTGCCAGGAAGACGGTGGCCGAGCGCCTGGACATGGGCCAGACCCACCAGCTCCGTGCGTGTGGGATCACAAGTGGGGAACACGACGGTTGTCTGTGCTGCCCAGCGCTGCCCCCCGTCCCCATCCCGTCCCCTGGCATCTTCCCCATCCACATCCTACCCCCTGGCTGCCTCCCATCCTGTCCCCCAGATGCCCCCCATCCCATCCCCTGGCTGTCCCTGTCTCACCCCCCGGCTGCCCCCCGTCCCCTGGTTGCCCTCATCCCTGTCCCACCCCGGGCGCTCACCCTCCTTGGAGCAAAACTTGTAGGCCTTGTCCCGGTCGTAGCTGGTGGTGGTGGCGCACCAGGGGCTGGACCAGATGCTGGACCAGATGCTGTCCTTAGCTGTGCAGTCCGTGTAGACCTTGCCCTTGTAGGTGAAGGGGAAGACGCAGGCGGCAGGGTCCGCCCCTGGCCATGAACAAGGGGCAGAGATCAGAAAAGGGGACAACGGCTGCCAGGGGGCCCCTCCAAGCCTAGCAGGGAGAGCCCTGGGCTGGGGGTCAGGATGCCTGGGTTCTAGCCACGGCTCAGGGAAGAAAGGGGGGCGTCGCAGTTTGAGCAGGGTGGCTGGGAGCCAGGACTCCTGGGTTCTCTCCCTGGCTCTGGGAAGGAAAGGGAAGGGAGGGGTGTCTAGTGGTTGGGGGAAGGAGCTGGGAGCCAGGACTCCTGGGTTATCTCTCTGGCTCTGGGAGGAGAGGGGCAGGGGGTCTAGTGGTCGTAGCAGAGCGAACTGAGAAACTCCATCTCCGACCCCCCGCCAGGCTGGTATGTCACGCACCACTTCACAAAACACACTGTGCTACTCTACACAACGACAGCGTGTCCCAGTGCACTACACACGCACACTACACCACAGCCCCCAGGCCACGACACTAATCAACAACACGCTGCTCCACAA
Source organism: Terrapene triunguis (assembly GCF_002925995.2). NCBI lineage: Eukaryota > Metazoa > Chordata > Testudines > Emydidae > Terrapene > Terrapene triunguis. The sequence continues at coordinate 55,973 of NW_020664752.1, read as the reverse complement.
CACACAGTGTATTACACTCCACAACACAACAAAACAGTCCCCTGAACAGTACCGTACGGCTCCATCGCTCAACACAGTCTGTTACACTTCACACCACACAGCTCCACAATGACAGACTGCTCCTCGGCACACACTCTCCTACACTGCTCCACAACACAGACTCTACTCTACAACACAACAGCCTGCTCCAGCTCCACAACATGCACTCTACTACACAACACAACATGCGCTCCACAACACAACACACTGCTACACAACATGCATTCTACTAGACAACACATGTGCTCCACAACACAACACACTGCTACACAACATTCATTCTACTACACAACATAACAGCCTGCTCCACAACACAACTCAACACACTGCTCCACAACACAACAGCCTGCTCCACACCACACCACATCACTCCCCAACATGCATTCCACTACAATACAGTGCTCCACAACACATACTTTACTACACAACACAACACACTGCTCCACAACATGCATTCTACTACACAAAACAACAGCCTGCTGCACAACACAACACACTGTTCCACAACACGAACTTTACTCCACTACACAACATACCACTCCCCAACATGCACTCCACTGCACTACAACACACTGCTCCACAACACGTACATTACTACACAACACAGCAGCACACTGCTCCACAACACAACAGCACACTGCTCCACAACACACACTCTACTAAACACCAACAGCCTGCTGCACAGCCACATACTCTACCACACTACACACCAACACACACCGACCTGAGACAGCCCCTGCCTCCCTTACCTTGGGTCCCCTCGCAGAGCAGTGCCAGGGCCCAGGCCAGGATGCACGTGGCTGTGGGTGAAGCCATTGTCCTGTCCACACTGCCCCAGCCCTGGAGCCCCAGCCCCATATATACAGCCTCCCTTGGGGCTCCTCCCCTTGGCTGCCCCCAGGGGATTGCCAGATGGCTTGCCACCTCACCACCCTGCCACACCAATGGCAAATCATCAGCCCTCTACTTCCTGAAACCTGAGCCCCCCTGCCCACACCTCACTCCTTGGCCAGACTGTCTCATTGTCCCCCACAAAGCCAAAGCCCAGGGGCCCAGATCCACAAAGGGATTTGAAATCAGTGGAAATTAGGTGCTTAAATACCTGCGTGGCTTTGGAGAAGTGGGAGATTCAATCTCTCCTGGATATGGTGGGCCGGGAATTTTTGCCACAAATTTCCAGCTGGAAACGCAGCTCTGGTGCAAGTGAAACGGTGCGTGGGAAAAAGTGGCTTTTGACCTATTGCTTGTCTTGAAAAAGGAACGTTTGAAATTGTTGAAAGGAGCCATCCAGAAATTCCAGGACAGTTTTGGGGAATTTTCAAGACCCACTCACATTTGCAACACAGAAACAATCGCGCAAAATTAAAGGTCCACCCAGCCCCCTACTGCATTCTGTAATTTATGGGTAGCCCCAACTGTCTCGGTTTGGAGATTTTGGAAATAGAAAAGTTCTGGTTTGGAACGGCTTTTTGTTTCGAAATTTGTTAATTGGTAAGGGGAGAAAAAAGTAGATAATAAAAAATTAGGTCAAAACTGAAAAAAATTAATTCAAACTTATTGCAATGATTGATTCATATGGAGTTTGTTTTTTATTTTTGGTGCATGACAATTTTTGAGGTTTTGACGTTTCATGATGGCAAATTTTTGAGATTTCACTTTTCCGTGTCAGAAAAATGCCAAGATTTCCACTAATCCAGTATCCTGTCCTCTGACAGTGGCCAGTGCCAGGTGCCCCAGAGGGAATGAACAGAACAGGGAATCATCAAGTGATCCATCCCCTGTCACTCATTCCCAGCTTCTGGCAAACAGAGGCTAGGGACACCATCCCTGCCCATCTTGGCTAATAGCCATTGATGGACCTGTCCTCCATGAATTTATCTAGTTCTTTTTTGAATCCTGTTATGGTCTTGGCCTTCACAGCATCCTCTGGCAAGGAGTTCCACAAGTTGACTGTGCGTTGTGTGAAGAAATACTTCCTTTTATTTCTTTTAAACCTGCTGCCTATTAATTTCATTTGGCGACGCCTGGTTCTTGTGTTATGAGAAGTAGTAAACAACACTTCCTTATCTACTTTCTCTACACCAGTCATGATTTATAGGCCTCAGTCATATCTGCCCTTAGCCATCTCTTTTCCAAGCTGAAAAGTCCCAGTCTTATTAATCTCTCCTCACACGGAAGCTGTTCCATACCCCTAATCATTTTTGTTGCCCTTTTCTGAACCTTTTCCAATTCCAGTGTATCTTTTTTGAGATGGGGCAACCATACTTGCATGCAATATTCAAGATCTGGGCGTACCATGGATTTATATAGAGGCAACATGATATTTTCTGTCCTATTTTCTATCCCTTTCTTAATTATTCCCAGCATTCTGTTCACTTTGTTGACTGCCGCTGCACATTGAGTAGATGTTTTCAGAGAATTATCCACAATGACTCCAAGATCTCTTTCTTGAATGGTAACAGCTAATTTAGACCCCATCATTTTATATGTATAGTTGGGATTATGCTTTCAAATGTGCATTACTTTGCATTTATCAACATTAAATTTCATCTGCCATTTGGTTGCACAGTCACCCAGTTTGGAGAGATCCTTTTGTAGCTCTTCGCAGTCTGCCTGGGACTTAACTATCTTTAGTAATTTTGTATCATCTGCAAATTTTGCCACCGCACTGTTTACCCCCTTTTCCAGATCATTTATGAATAGGTTGAATAGGACTGGTCCCAGAACAGACCTCTGGGGGACACCGCTATTAACCTCTCTCCATTCTGAAAACTGGCCATTTATACCTACCCTTTGTTTCCTATCTTGTAACCAGTTACCAATCCATGAGAGGACCTTCCCTCTTATCCCATGGCAGCTTACTTTGCTTAAGCACCTTTGGTGAGGGACCTTGTCAAAGACTTTCTGAAAATCTAAGGACACTATATCCACTGGATCCCCCTTGCCACATGCTTGTTGACCCCCTCAAAGAATTCTAGTAGATTGGTGAGGCGTGATTTCCCTTTACTAAAACTATGTTGACTCTTCCTCAACAAATTATATTCATCTCTATGTCTGACAATATTGTTCTTTATTATAGTTTCAACCAGTTTGCCAGTACTGAAGTCAGGCTTACAGGCCTGTAATTGCTGGGATCACCTCTGGAGCCCTTTTTAAAAATCGGCATCACATTAGCTACCCTCCTGTCATCTGGTACAGAAGCTGATTTAAATGATAGGTTACAGACTACAGTTAGTAGTTCTGCAATTTCACATTTGAGTTCCTTCAGAATGCTTGGGTGAATACCATCTGGTCCCGGTGACTTATTGCTGTTTAATTTATCAATTTGTTCCAAAACCTCCTCTAATGACACCTCAATCTGGGACAGTTCCTCAGATCTGTCACCTAAAAAGCATGGCTCAGGTTTGGGAATCTCCCTCACATCCTCAGCCATGAAGACCGATGCAAAGAATTCATTTAGTTTCTCCGCAGTGGCCTTATCGTCTTTGAGTGCTCCTTTAGCATCTCGGTCGTCCAGTGGCCCCACTGGTTGTTTAGCAGGCTTTCTGCTTCTAATGTATTTTTTTAAAAATTTGCTATTACTTTTGGAGTCTTTGGCTTCCTCAGATTCTTTTTTGGCCTTCCTAATTGTATTTTTACACTTCATTTGCCAGAGTTTATGCTCCTTTCTATTTTCCTCACTAGGATTTAGTTTCCACTTTTTAAAGGATGCCTTTTTGCCTCTCACTGGTTCTTTTACTTTGTTGTTTAGCCACGGTGGCTCTTTTTTGGTTCTCTTACTGTGTTTTTTAATTTGGGGGATACATTTCAATTGAGCCTCTACTATTGTGTCTTTAAAATGTTTCCATGCAGCTTGCAGAGATTTCACTTTTGGCGCTGTACCCTTTAATTTCTGTTTAACTAACCTCCTCATTTTTGTGTAGTTCCCCTTTCTGAAATTAAATGCTACAGTGTTGGGCTGTGATGAGAAATAATTGAGATTTCACCTTTCCGTGTCAGAAGACTTTTTGTGATGGGAAAATTGAGAAATTGACTTGTTGGGTCGGGAAAATCTTCGAGATATTGACTTTTTGTGACAGAAAATATTTGAGATCTCCCCTTTCAAGGTGAGAACATTTTTGAGGTTTCGACTTTTTGGGACTGAAAACTTTTCAAGATTTCAGTTTTCTGACATGGCGACTTTGCAGGATGAAGTATTTTGGGGATTTCAACTTTGCAGGATGGGAAATTTTGTCAAAATATCGACAATTTTCCCAGCACGGGAAATTCGCTGCCTTCCCACCTGCACTGCGTGTATATAACAACCACTGATTCCCCCCCCCTGCCCCCGGTCCTCAACAGTTTAATATCGAGCCATGCCCCCCTCCCCAGCGAACTATAGAAGCAAGCATGGTTAGCTTTCAGCTGTAGTAGGTTGTTATCCTCTCTCCAGCCCTAGAGGGGGAAATGCCACCCGCTGTCTATGCCCCTGCATGAAAGGGGCAGCTCCTAAAAATTAACCAATGCTGCTCTCAGTATCTCTGGCAATTAGTTTATCCCCAGGAGTCACTCCTTCCCGGATCATGTCCCTTTCACAGGTTTCCAGCCAGAATTCGGGTCCCTGGTGCGGTTGGCACCATTCCACGGCAAACAGGATGTTTCTGTGGAACACGAGCACTGCCTAGGTCTGTTTACATGCCCAGGTGACCGTGACCGTGACCGGGTAATTCCTGAGTATATTTACTTTCCACCAAGCAAACAGGTTCCAGCGGCTGGTGCTTAGGAGGAAAGCGTCTGTGACAGTGAACTCATCACAGTGTCCGGTTCCTGCCATCAAGGGCTAGGAAAAGCAGTGGGAGGGGGCTGCGAGTTGGGATTGAGGAGCACCGGTGGAGTTGGGGGAGGGGGAGGAGAATGGGACCAGGTTACCAGGGGGGCTAAAAGATGGACTGAGAGACATTGCAACAGCCGGGGGTGTGGGGAGCAGGGCTGGGATAACAGGGGCTGTGGGTTAGGATTGAAGGACACTGGTAGAGCTGTGGGGGAGGGAGCTGCCCAGACAGAGAGTCACTGAGATTGGGGCCCTGTCATGCCAGGTGATGCCCAGACAAAGAGTCAATGAGGTTGGGGACCCATCGGACCTGGCACTGCCCAGACACAGAGTCACTGAGATCGGGTTCCCATCAGGCCGGGCACTGCCCAGACACAGAGTCGCCGAGATCGGGGCCCCGTCGCGCTGGGCGCTGCCCAGACACAGAGTCACCGAGATCGGGGCCCCATTGGGCTGGGCGCTGCCCAGACATAGAGTCACCAAGATTGGGGCCCCGTTGGGCCGGGCGCTGCCCAGACACAGAGTCACCGAGATCGGGGCCCCATCGCTCTGGGCGCTGTCCAGACACAGAATAAGAGACAGTCCCTGACCCCATAAATTCACAGTTTTAATGGGCAGCACATAGGGTGAAAGGAAAACTCTCCTCCCCGTGCTACAGTTGAAGAACAGGGGCTATGGGGACGTGGAGGGACTTGTCCAGGTCTGGCGGTGCCGGGAGCTGAGCCCTGATCTTCTACATCAGAAACCAAGGAGCCAATTGTTCCTGGGGGGGAGGGGGAACTGAGGCACACCGCAGCCTCGATACTCAAAGGCACTTAGGTACCTAAATCACTTTGGTTTCCATGCAATCCAGGTGCCTAATTCCCTTTGGGGATCTGCAGCCAGGTAAGTTGCTCACGGCCACACAGTGACTTGCTAGAAGAGTAGAATCAGCTCTCTCAAAGCCCACCCACATAGAGGGAGCACTGCTGGGGCTGATGGGATATATGGACCCCCCCACCTGATGAACCTGACAGAGAACCCAGCCGGATCCATGTGGGAGGGACGGGGGGTGATGAAGTGGGGATTTCCTGTAATATTTTATATGAATAGCCTGTCTGTCTCAGTTTCCCCTGTATGAGGCATTAACTAGGTGGTGGGAAAAGGTTGGTTACTCTCTGCAGAGACCCTGAGACCCAGGTGTGCCGGACGCCCGGCTGGCTGGGGCCTGGGCCCCACGGCCATAGAGAGTCCACAAAGACAATGGTCAGGCCGACTGCCCGGACATTTGGTACCTAGCAACTAAGGACCATGCTGGCCCATCCCGCTGCAGGAAGCCGGCCGGGTTTGCCTGGGAAGACCAAAGGACTGAGGAGGGGCCAGGTGGGGGCTGATGCGTGTGGGGCGGCTGGAAGATGGAGACTTTCCTGAACTGGGACAAAAGGGGGTGAAGATGGACCAGGCTGTAACTTTCTGGTCCCTGCGTTAACTAAGGACGTTCTATGCCATGCTCCAGCCGGCTGAGAAACCCGACTGTCTTTGCCCTGCTGGCGGAGGGTCACTGCCGCGGCTGGATTTGGGGGTGCACATGGCTCCCTGTTGGGTACACATCTTCCTCAGGTGCCCATCTCAGGAGGACCCGCTGAAGGGACTCAGAGGGTGAAGCAGGGGGGCTGGTGGCTCAGGTTCAGTCCAAGGAGGCGGAGAAGCCACACGGGTTCCCCTAGGGACACAGGGAGGAAGGCGCCTCCCCGAGCTCTGGACATGTGGCTCCGTGACTCAGGACTGTTGGCATTCGAGCCAGGGCGTTTTGCTCTTTTCCTGGTAGGTTTTTTCTTGGGCGTTAATGTGCAGGAACTTTACTTACCCTGCAAAGGGCCCCGTTGGGTTTGGTTCAACTGTGTCTCCTTCTCCACGGGGTTATTTGCAGGGCTGAATTAACCTTCTGTGGGCCCGGCTCCAAACATATTTGTGGGCCCCCATGGAGGCAATGGCACGTGGTACGGGGGACGGGGGGTCCCCAGAGCCAGGGGCCAGCCAGGGGCAATGGGGAGCGGCATGGCAGGGGCGGCCCCGCTCTGCCCTGCCCAGCGCGAGGGCACTAGTTACAAACCGGCAGCTGCCAGATGCATACTCAATCAATCCCCTATGCTGCCAGCGTGCCCCTTCCCTCGGGGGTGGGCCCATGCCCTGCCACACAGCCCCCCTTGCCCAACGCAAACACCCCCCGACTCCCTATGGCCAGAGGCCGCTGGACCCCCTATGCCCAGCGCCCTCCCCAGACCCTGCCACAAATGCACAGCGCCCTGCACAACACCACCCCTGCCCAGAACCCCACCACAACTGCTAAGCACCCCACACAGAACCCCCTCTCCCTAGTGCCCCAACACACAGAGATCTTCCCCACCCCCTCACAGCCCAGCACCCCCCAGACTCCCCAGAGACTCCCCCCGCCCCCAAGCCCTGCCTCCCAGCCGCACTCATCGGCCCTGCTGGGAGGTGACCAGGGCTGGTCCCAGGGTCAGGAATCGCTCCGGCCCCTCGGAAGTGGCGCGATTAGCCAGGCCAGGACCTTCCCCAGCTGGCCTCCCTCAGGACCCACTTGCTTGGAGGGGCCCAGCCAAGCCCCCCCACCCCAACATCGCCCCCCCACCTGGCTGAGACTGGCCAGGCTTCTGCACCAGTCCCAGGCGCCTCTGCTCCGGGGAGACAGGTGGGGCCCCACAGGTGGTGGGAAGCAGAGACTGCCCGGAGCCGGAGGTGCACTGGGGTCCGGCCAGGGGGCAGAGAGGAGCCAGCAGGCGGGGCCAAGGGGCGGAGAGGAGCAAGTGGTGGGCAGGGTGGGGGGAGCCAGCAGGCTGGTGGGGTCTCGGGGCGCAGTACAAGCGGAGCAGGCCGGGACCCCTTCTGAGCATGGGCCCGGCTCCATGGCACCACTGGCGCCATTGTAAACCCAGGACTGCTCATATCCAGCGGGGAGTCACAAATCCACTGGCCCCCACACAAGGGAGAGGAATTGCTAAACTTGATTTCTAGAGCTAATGCTGGAGAGTGGCTGTTTTCCAGATTTGAGCAGTGAATCCATCCATCCAGCCGTCCGTCCAGCCAGCCAGCCCCTGCCTCACTCACCATCTTGGGGCTGAAATCTCTGGGAGCTATCAATCAATCAATCAATCAATCAATCAATCTTTCCCTGCATCAATAACCTCCTCCCCTCTGTAATCAATGGCTTGTGGGTGAACTATCAATCAATCAATCAATAACCCCCTTCGGTCTATAATCTATGGCTTCTGTATGAGCTGACAATCAATCGATCAATGGACCAATCCATCCCCCAGTCATTCCCCCCAGCTCCGGCCCTGTGATCTCACCAGCCCACTCTAGGCTCTGTGGGGAGCCCGACTTCAGCCCTTAAACATCTGATATCTGTTCCTCCCAAACCCTACCCCCCTCCGACGCAGGGTGGTGTCGCCCAGTGGCTAGAGCCCAAGGTTCCCCCAGCTCATCACAAAGGAGGCTGGGCTGGCGATGCCCATTTGACAGATGGGGAAACTGAGGCAGGGAGTGGGGCTCTACTGGGGCGCACTTAGCGGCCACCCAGCAGAGGCCAGGTTGGGTGTTCATGTGACCCTGGAGGATCCTGTAGCCCTCATGTGGGCAGAAATGAGGAGAGGGAGCGAGCGCCCTGGCAAGGGGCATGCAGTGAGGTTGCCCGTCTCTAAGCCATCTTCAGCTGCCATCCAGGGGTCAGCATGGCCTAGAGGCTAGAGCCCGGTTCTCAGGATTCCTGGATTCTATTCCCTGCTGTGCCAGGCCCTTCTGCTATCTCTGCCTCAGTTTCCCTCTTTGCACTATGGGGTGAATGGGCCTGAGTTCCCCCTGCTCTGGGGTCATTACAGATGGGGAGAGCCTGGGCGGGGGGTGCTGTTCCAGATGTGGGTGACACCCTGGGGAGGGGATGGGTTGTCCCAGCCCCCCTAGCGGGGCCGGCTCAGGATAGGGGGCTGGGCAGGAGCTGGGGAAGGCCCTGCTCACTGGGGGTGTCAGGTGAGGACAGGCCCTGTCTACTCCCCTACTGCCTTGGATCGGGGTGCCAGGGGGTGCCAGCAGAATGGGGGATGGGGGAAGGACAGGGGGTCGGTATGGCAAGGGATGGGGGCAGGAGGAGATGGGGGCTGGGGGATGAGGTGGGGGCCCGTCTCTAAGCCATCTTCAGCTGCCATCCAGGGGGCAGCGTGGCCTAGAGGCTAGAGCCCGGTTCTCTGGATTCCTGGGTTCTATTCCCCGCTGTTCCCAGGCCCTTCTGCTTTCTCTGCCTCAGTTTCCCTCTCTGCACAATGGGGTGAGCAGTCTGTGACGTTATTGACATAACCTGTGACCACATAGATCATTGTTGCAACCACTGTTATATATTTGCAGCAAATATTGTACAAAGGTTGTCGTGTGAGGTGTCTGTGGGAAGGTCATGATTTGCTGATTATGATGATTCTGCCTGTCTGTGTGTATCATTTTTGTAGTTGAAGTTATGAATATTGGCTATGTACATTGTATCTCAACGTGTTTTGATTCTAAGTAGCCTCAGTGAAGCCTTAGGTCAGTTTCTTGAGAAGGGACTATTCTCAGTCAGTGCCCAGTCAATAAACACTTAGCTGACAATGGACTTTGGGAGAGGTCAATCCACATCTGAGCTTTCCTGGGAACATTCAAACTAACATGTAAACAATGGCATCGGCCTGCAAACTGAGTCATGCCTGGACATGAGACTTGCCCATGCCACTCCAGACTCCATCTTGCTGCTGTAATTTTCCACAGTAAGAACAAAGAGGTGTCCTTCCACCTGGAAGAGACTATAAAAGGCAGCTGCCTCATCTCCATTTTGTCTTCGATCCTGCTTCTTACTTCTGGAGGGACTTTGCTACAAACTGAAGCTTTGAACAAAGGACTGAATGACCCATCCCAGCTGGGGATGTTCCAGAGACTTGATTTGAACCTGCAGTTTATTCCATCACTGCTACAAGCCTGAACCAAGAACTTGGCCATCACTGTATGTCATTGATTCCATTTAACCAATTCTAGTCTCATCTTTATCTTTTTCCTTTTATGAATAAACCTTTAGATTTTAGATTCTAAAGGATTGGCAACAGCGTGATTTGTGGGTAAGATCTGATTTGTATATTGACCTGAGTCTGGGACTTGGTCCTTTGGGATCGGGAGAACCTTTTTCTTTTACTGGGGTATTGGTTTTCATAACCATTCATAACGAGTGGCACTGGTGGTGATACTGGGAAACTGCAGTGTCTAAGGGAATTGCTTGTGTGACTTGTGGTTAGCCAGTGGGGTAAAACCGAAGTCCTCTCTGGCTGTCTGGTTTGGTTTGCCTTGGTGTGCGAAGGACCCCCAGCCTTGGGCTGTAACTGCCCTGCTCTAAGTAATGTGTCCTAAATTGGTACTCTCAGAAGTGTCCCACAAAGGGCAGCATCGTTACACAGTCCTCCCCCACCCCTATGCTGGGGATGCTGCGGACTGGGAGAGCTGGGGGATGCTGTTCCATATACCCTGGGGGTGGGGGGAGGGGATGTCCCAGACCCACAGGGGGGCTGGTTTGGGGCAGGGGGGCTGGGCTGGAGCTGGGGAAGGCCCCATTCCCGGGGGGGGCGTGAGGCATGGCTGGGTCTTGGATCTGGGGGGCAGACGGTGACAGCGGAATGTGGGGGGAAGGGAAAGGGGTGGGTACTGCAAGGGATGGGGGCCAATGGGAGGTGGTGGTGGCAGGGCATGGGGCAGGGGGCTGGAGGCTCAGAGGTTTGGTCCAAGGAGGCGGAGAAGCCACGTGGCTTCCCCTAGGGATACAGGGAGGAAGGGGCCTCCCCGAGCTCTGGACATGTGGCTCTGTGACCCGGGACTGTTGGCATTTGAGCCGGGACGTTTTGCATTTTTCCTGGTAGGTTTTTTCTTGGGCATTAACATGCAGGAACTTTCCCACCGCGGGTGGCCAAATCTCACTGCCAAACCCTCCTGCTCCCCCTGCAAAGGGCCCTCTTGGGTTTGGTTCAAGTGCGGCTCCTTCTCCTTGGGGTTATTTGCTCAAATCCCGGGGGGGAGGGGGAGAGAGTCACAAATCCACTGGCCCCCACACAAGGGTGCCTGTCAGGGGTTTTCCCATGGAAAGGTTTTCCTCAATTTGATTTCTAGAGCTAATGTTGGAGAGCTGCTGTTTTCCAGATGTGAGCAGTGAATCCAGCCATCTGTCCGTCCAGCCAGCCCCTGTCTCAGTTACCACCTTGGGTCTGAAATCTCTGAGTTCTGTGTGAGCTGTCAATCAATTAATCAAGCCATTCCCCAGTCAATCCCCCGCTTGGCCCTGTGATGTCACCAGCCCGCTCCAGGCTCTGAGGGGAGCCCGACTTTAGCCCTTGAACATCCGATTTCTTTTCCTCCCGACCCCAACCCAAGACACAGGGTGGTATCCCCCAGTGGCTAGAGCCCGGCCCAGGACTCCTGGGTTCTGTCCCTGCAGCGGGTGCTCCCACGGTGCTGCCCTGTTTGTCCTGGGATTCCCCGAGTGCTTCACAAAGGAGGCTGGGCTGGCCATTTGATAGATGGGGAAACTGAGGCAGGGAGCGGGTTTCTGCCTCAGGGAATGCAGTGGGCACCCAGCAAAGCTGGGGCTAGGCTGGGTGTCGAGATGGCTCTTGCATCCCCTTGAGCCCCACGGAGGGTGGACAATGGGCCCCTCACACTGGCTGAGACACGAAGAAGGACCTGGCGGGCACCAGGGCTTCCCATCTCTGAGCCATCTTTACCTGCCATCCAGGGGGCAGCACGGCCTAGCAGCTAAAGCCTGGTGCTCAGGACTCCTGGGTTCTATTCCCCGCTGTGCCAGGCCCTTCTGCTATCTCTGCCTCAGTTTCCCTCTCTGCACAATGGGGTGAATAGCCCTGAGTTCCCCCTGCTCTGGGGGCACTACAGATGGGGAGAGCTGGGGGGTGGTGCTGTTCCAGATGTGGGTGACACCCTGGGGAGGGGATGTGTTGTCCCAGCCCCCCAGCAGGGCTGGTTCAGGGTAGGGGGCTGGGCAGGAGCTGAGCAAGGCCCTGCTCACTGGGGGTGTCAGGTGAGGACAGGCCCTGTCTGCTCCCCTAATGCCTTGAATCGGGGGTGCAGAGGGTGCCAGCAGAATGGGGGATGGGGGAAGGACAGGGGGTCGGTATGGCAAGGGATGAGGGCAGGAGGAGATGGGGGCTGGGGGATGAGGTGGGCGCGTGTGGGGGCAGCAGGGATGCCAGGGGAATAGCGGAGATGGGGGGGCAATGGGGAGACGGGGAATGTAGGAAGGGCGATAGAATCAAAGCAGAGGCCTGATCTAGAGGGAAAAGCCAGGTTGCTATCACCCTGTATCCCCCTTTTCCCCCATGTTCCCTGTGCCGCTCCCTGCCCAGCTCCCCCCCCCCGGTGAGCCTCCACACGCAGACCGTCTGGCTCTGGCCTCCCCTGCGCCATGTGGATGCTCCGCAGCAGCCCTGGGCTAAGGGAGGGCTGGAGCCCGGGGTGGGGGGGTGACCTTTGTCCCTCCTTCCTCCCCCTCAAGCACTTTCGCTTTCACTGTCGGGGCTGGTGAGTGGGGCCGGGCTGGGGCAATGCTCGGGGATGGGGGGGGGGCTCCCCTCAACCTGCATCCTCAGGTGCCTTCCCCTCCCCTTCGCCCCCATCCCCCGCTCTCTCCTGTCCCCCCTCCAGGGCTTAATTTGGGCCAGGGCTGAGCCCCGGCCTCTCTGGGCTTGTCACTTCCTAACCCCGGCCCCTCTGGGCTTAGCCCGTCAGTTATGAAAGGAAAAATATTGCTTGCGCTCAGGCAGCTCTCCACCACTAATGAAGTGCTGCCCCCGTCCCCTCCCATCCCGTCCCGTCCTCACCCACTTCTCTTCCCATCTGCCCCCTGTTCCTCTCCCGTCTCCTTCCCCCTCTGGCCTCCCCCCAATCTTCCTCTCCTGGCCCCTCTTCCTCCCCCTCCCCCCCAGACCTCCTCTTCTTCTCCTGTCCCCTTCCCCATCTGACCCCGCCTCTTCATCCCCCTCCCCCTGAGACCCTCTTCCTCTCCACCCTCCCCTCCTGACCCCCATCTGATATCCCCCCTTCTTCTCTGACTCTTGCCCCCCCACCCCTCCTTCTGCTGCCCCCCCACCCCACAGCTGCCCCTGGGCTGGGGGGGAGCAGGCGGGCAAGGGACCGAGAGCCGCAGCAGCTGGGCCTGGGAGCTCTCAGCTGCCTTCTGACTTCCCCATGGGAGTGACGCCAATTCAAGCTCCCTGTGCCCAAAGCAGGGGGTGGGGATGAAACTGAGGCAAGGGACCGGATCGGGGCAGCTGCAGAGACGGACAACGAGTCCCAGTTCTGCCATGAGGTGTGCATGGTGCGTGTGTGTGTGTGTGTGGGAGGGATGTGGAATTGTGTCTGTGTCAGGTGCTTAATAATGCCCCATAGCCCCTGGGTCTTCCCGTCAGCAGCTCTTGAAGTGCTCTTCAAAGGAAATCGGGATCGTTAACCCCATGGCAGAGATGGGGAAACTGAGGCACGGTGGGCGGAAGTGACTTGTCCAAAGTCCCCTACCAACAGAGCCAGGCAGAGCACCCAGGTGTCCTGCATCCCAGTTCGGGTCTCTAGTCACTGTCTGAGCACTTCTAGGGATTTATTGATCCTCACAACACCTGTGAAGGAGGGACAGTCCCAGAGCCCCGGCTCCCGCCCGAGCCGGAACGACTCCACGGCCATGTTCTAGCCCCGCAGCCCGAGCCCCGTGAGCCCGAGGCCACTGGCACCATTAGCTGCGGGTGTTTTATTACAGCCAAGGGACTAATTTGTAAAGGGATGGAGGTGCCTAAAGCCGCAGATGGGCACCTAGTGGGACGGCTGTAGACGCCGAGATGCCCAACTCCCATTGGTTTCCAGGGGGGTTAGGCACCACGGGCCGTTTGGGCAAAACACGACCCTGTTTTTGAAATATTTTGATGTTGAAAAAATCAACATTTCCCTGGCCAAATTTCCAGCCAGCCCTAACTTGGTGCACAACCAGCAGCCACTTGGTACCTGACCCCCAGGCTGCATGGCCTAGTGGGTGGAGCTAGACCGTGGCTAAGGGCCGTCAGGACCCCTTGGTTCTAGGCCTCGCTCAGGGAGGCAAGTGGGGTCAGGTGGTTAGAGGGGCGGGACGGGCGTGCTGCGAGCCAGGACTCCTGGATTCTATCCCTGGCTCTAGGAGGGGAGTGGGGTCTAGTGGTTAGATTGGGCTGGGAGTCAGGACTCCTGGGTTCTATCCCTCACTCTAGGAGAGGAGTGGGGTCAGGTGCTTAGATTGGGCTGGGAGTCAAGACTACTGGGTTCTATCTGACCTTGTGCAAGTCACTTCCCCCTTACTGTGCCTCAGTTTCCCAATTGATAAAATGCCGCTAATAATACTGCCCTCCTTCGTAAAGGGCTTTGAGACTGGCAGATGGGCAGCAGTAGTGATTGGTATTATCCTCGGCACAGGACTCTTTCCTGCTGAGGTCTGGGACCCCAGCCCAGGGTAGAGATGGCAGAGACCGCGTGCTGCAAGCTCGTCGAGTATTTGAACGATCTAGAAGCGCGAGAGTTCAAGATGTTCAAGTTTCACCTGGAGAACTATCCCCTGGAAGATGGCTACAAGCGCATCCCCCGCTCCAAGACGGAGGCAGCCGATGCCATGGACATAGCTCGAGCCATGGTCCAGGCTTACCAGGAGCCCAGGGCTCTGCGGATGGCGGTGAAGATATTGGACGGCATTAGCCGGAAGGATCTGTCGGTAAGGATCCAAAAGGACATGCCGGAGGGTGAGTAGATGGAGGAGATCCCCCTCGTTTCCCCCCATGGTCTGACTCATTCCTTGTTGGAGCTTTTTGATAAATGGGGGGGGGGTGTCACCCCCTGGCATGCCTCAGTTTCCCCCAGTCCAACAAGGTTGGCCTAGCGGCTCGCACCCAGAACTGGCACTCAGCGGACCAGGGTTCCATGCCCAGCTCTGCTGCTGGGTGATCCCAGACAAATCACAGCCCCTCACCTTTCCGTGCCACAGTTTCCACATCTGAAAAATGTCCGGGACAGTTGTTTCTCCCCCCCTCCCGCAGCTACGCCGGGATGCGTTTGGCGGGTAGGCCAGGCGCAAGCGGCTTGTCCCAGGTCATCTGGGGCATCTGTGGCAAAGCAGCAGATCAAACTCAGGGCTTCCAAATGCCAGGCCAGTGTCCTAAGCCCCTGCCCCTTTCTCGCAGGAAGGATGTGGGTACATTGCAGAGGTGTCAGAGAAAAGCTACGAGAATGATTAAAGGATTAGAAAACCTGCCTGGCAGTGACAGACTTCAGGAACTTGAGTTTAACCAAGAGAAGGTTCGGGGGGGGCTTGATCCCAGTCTATAAGTATCTACCTGGGGGACAAATATTTCATAGCAGGCTCTTCGGTCTAGCAGAGGAAGGTCTAACGACCCCGTCCAATGGCTGACCCCACTCTAAGCCAGACGAATTCAGACAGTAAAGGCGGCGTTAATGTTTAATGGTGAGAGTAATTAACCACTAGGACAATTCAGCACAGCTCGTGGTGGATTCTCCAGCCCTGATCAAGTTGATATCAAGATTGGCTGTTTTTCTCTGCTGTAGGGCAGTTCTCTGGCCCGTGTCATACAGAGGTCAGGCTAGATCAGTGGTCCTCAACCAGGGGTACATTGTTGTTAAAGTAGCCTCACACCCTACAAGGCAGCACGAATGGAGGGAGGGGAGACAGCATGGCAGAGAGAGGCAGAGACACACACCCTGTGTGTGAGAGAGAGACGCGTGTTGCCCCTTTAAGTACGCTGACCCCACTCTAAGTACATTGCCGTTTTAAGGAGATCAGCAAGTTGAAACAGCAGCTGCTGCCAGCCAGCTCCCTCAGTCCTGAGCCCTGTCGTGTCCCCCCCCCCCCCCGTGGAGATGGAGTACAGGAGCGGGGGGAGGGGGACACCCTGACATCAGCACCCCTCTTCCCCCCCATCCCCTGAACAGCAAGCAGGAGGCTCCCGGGAGCAGCTTCAAGGCAGAGGGCAGGAGCAGCATACGGCAGTGGGGGGTGGGACAGCTGAACTGCCAGCAATTGATCGCCTGCTGGGCAGCTGCCGCACAGGGAACTTAGGGGAGCCGATAGGGGGCTGCCGGCCCACCCTGGTTCCAAGCCCCCACCAGCTTGCTCCAATGGGCTGCTCTTCCTGCAAGCAGTGGACAAAGCAGGCGGCTGCCAAAGAACATTAGAAGGGAGCATTGCACAACTTTAAACGAGCATGGTCCCTAATTGATCAGCAACGAAACAACGTTAACCAGGACAACTTTAAGGGAGGAGTTACTGTATTGTCTAACCCCATTTCCCTCCCCCCCAAAAAGGATTTCCTGCAACTCTGAAAAATTTAAATCCATAAAAACAGAAAAAAGCGAGGCTTAAAACCCATAATGTGGCAGAACTGTGAAAATGTTGGTCGATCAAAATAGAACGAAATGCTTAAAACCTGAAATTTCCAGCACCTGTGAACATTTCAGTCGATAAAAATAGAAAAAAAAAAGCTTCAAAATAAACATCGATATTTATCCCTTGAAATTATAAACCCATAAACATTGAATGCTGCCAATGCTAGCTGTAGGTGTAGTTCATTGTTCACGTATAAAATGAGAGGGGGCGAAGACAATGCAACATTCAGGGTTTGATTCCTCCCTCTGTAAAGATTCCCCGTTCTCACTGGAGCACCCCCTATTGGGAAGCGATGTATCTACAATGGGGCTGACCCCGGGAGTTTGTAGCCTGAGCTCCCGCCAGCCTGCCTCCATTTGTCCCTTTCGGAGGCAGTTTCTCCCATGGGTAATTATTTCTCTCATGTGTCTCGTAGTTTTCCGTCAGACGCCAGAGCCGGCTGGCGCGAGTGAGGATGGCGAAAAGGACCAGCAGGAGGAGCTGATCTTGGATATGTGCGATCGATTTTTCGGAAACAAGAAGAAAGGTCAGTGACTGTCCGATACCAGCCCAGGGCGCGGTGAGATTTCACAGCGGCTGTTGTGCTGCATGCCGAGATCTCACCCTAACTCTCTGCTTCTCTCTCCCCAGTGGAGGTGAAGTTGGATCCCAACACCGCGTTCCCCACTCTGCTGATCTCCCGAGACCAGAAAAGCATGAGGCTTGGGGACCGCCCCCAGTACCTTCCCAACAACTCCGAGCGTTTTGATTTCCAGCCCTGCGTGCTGGGCGCCCCAGGCATCTCTAGGGGGCAGCTGGACTGGGTAGTGGAAGTGGGTGCCGGGAAAGGCTGGATCGTCGGCGCCGCCCGGGAGTCGGTGGAGAGGAAGGGGTATCTCTACATAACGGCCGAGCAGGGGTTCTGGGGGCTGGAGTTTAACAATGGGGAGTACCAGGCGCTCAGCACCCCTAAGACGACACTTTTCCTACGGGCGTCTCTGCGCAGGATCAAGGTGCATCTAGACTACATCCTTGGACAACTCTCCTTCTACAACAACGACACCATGGAGCACATCTTCACCTTCAACTACCCCTTCTCTGAGAAGATGTTCCCCTTCTTCTTGACCTGGGACACGGACGTCCCACTCCAGCTCTGCCCATGTGACTGAGAGCGCCTCCCCACCGCACATTTTGAAGAGCAGGGATGTTAAACTCCGGCGCGCTGGCCAAAATTCCAGCCCCGGGAATGACCTACTGCCACCTGCCTACGTACTTCCACTTTCACTTTCACGTCCTGTCCGGATCGGGTGCGTAGCCTCCTCGACAGTTTCGCATGACTTTGTCTGATGATATTTTGTGTTTCTTGACGTCTCCAGCTCTCGGAGCCAAGTTTTTTTTGTGAGAATCTGCGCTTTCATTTAAAAAAAAAAAAAAAAGGAACTAGTTTTCTAGCCCTTTGGGTTGCAGAGAAAACCTGTGAAAACCTGGCCCTAGAAAGGTCAAAACCCAGAAGGCAAATGTAAAAAATACAAACAAAAAACCCTCCAAGGTTTATTACTGTATTTGTAAAA
This sequence comes from Terrapene triunguis, assembly GCF_002925995.2. Lineage (NCBI taxonomy): Eukaryota > Metazoa > Chordata > Testudines > Emydidae > Terrapene > Terrapene triunguis. The sequence continues at coordinate 38,092 of NW_020664752.1, read as the reverse complement.
TCTTGTGATTTTTTTTCAAGCCAATCCAGTTCAGAGGGACTTTCAAGCCAGCAAACTCACCAGTACCGGTAGGAACCTCATGGACTTTGAAGTCTGTGTATGTATGTGATTGCTTTACCATTTAACAGCTCTCTTCTTGTTCTTTCTTTTTTCTTTATAATAAACCTTTAGTTTTAGACACTGAAGGACTGGCTGGCTGGGTGGTATGTTGGGTAAGATCCAAACCTCCAGTGACATGACTGACCCTTTAGGGTCAGAAGAACATTTTGTAGAGTGAGCAGACTTTTTAAATAACGTCTCACTGTACGGGACCTAGGTGCTGATTGGGAGCCAGAGACAGGAATGCAATAAAGGGGGCTGTATGGTTCCTTTTTTTGCTTCTTGATAACCAGTGGGAGGGGATCAGATGCACAGTTTGTGACTGGTTGGGAGATTTAACTTCAGTGTAACCCACTGTAACGGGGCAGCCCCGCCCCGCACTGGCCCCAGCGACGTCAGACCAGTAGCTCTGACAGAGGAAGTCCCGCCCTGTTCGTACTGGGCATGCTCCAGATGCTCACTGAGTATAAAAGGAGGGAACTCAGCTCAGTCAGGGCTGGTGGCCGCAGGGGAAGGACCTAACTGGGAAGTGCCTGCAGAGGACCAGCCGCCGCTCTTGAAGCTGCCAGGAACAGAGGCTTTTATAGGCCGGCACGAACCCCTACTGCGGAAGGAACCAGAGGAGGCAACGGATCCGGAGACTCATGGAGAACCCTGGGATCCATGGGAGACCCCAACTCCCCAGCCGGTAGGGAGCGACCCGGGGCAGGTGACGGACTGGTACCTTGACCCTGGTAAGCCTCAGTGTGTTTTGGTAGGACCTCCTCGCTGAGCCAGTAGTAAGGTCCTACGGCCCTGCAACCAAGGGCGCTTATATGGACTCTGGCCCTTAGGCCGTGCTACCCTGCGACAAGGGTTGCTCCTATGGACTCTGGCCACTAGGCTGTGCTGCCCTGTAAGGAGGGGCGTAAACCCTCACACCCACCTGTCTTAGGAATATCTGCTCTCCCTTTTGCAGCCTGCCCTGACCTTGGCATTTCCAGTGAGGGCTTCCCCCAGGCACGCTGGGCCACACAATGTTTTAGCTTTCTACCATTTTTTTTAAATTTTTCTTGAGAAAATGGAACACTTTGGGTTTTCAGCCAAAATTTTCAGGTTTGGTAACTATGGGGCTGAGTGTTTTTGGCAAAAAGCTTTGGTTTTCTGAAGAAATATAAAAAAAAAAAAAATCTCCAGGAGAACTGACGCTTTGTGCTACCGTTTTTGTTTGGTTAAAAACCCAATTTTCCGTTGAAATAAAGTTTCGGTGGGAAACATTTGACCTGCCTTTATTCCCTCCTAGAGAGGAACGGAGTTTGTAATGGAACAAAAAATCTGTACCCGTCTATCTACTTAATGGGACCCCCCAGCCTGGTGTCCCCGCTCCCCAACCCTGCCCCATGGGATCACACCCCTGGGCCCATCTAGCCAGTATCCTCCCCTCAGGTCAGACCCACAGGCCCTCGCAGCCACTGTCTTGTACCCAGCAGTCGCCAGTAGCTGCTACGTCTCTGGCAGGGGCTGGAAACCCGCCACTCTCAGGCTGGTGGCCCCGGGCAGGGCCAGATTGTGTCTGGTACAACAACACCCGGCTCCTCCCCAGCACTTTGCACCCCCAGATCTCTCAGTGCTTCACAGAGGGGGGTGGGGGAACCAGCCCCATTTTACAGAGGGGGAAACTGAGGCAAAGAGGGGGCCACAGAGTCAGCCAAGGTCCCCAGAAAATCATGGCCATACCAGGAATGGCAGCCAGGTCTCCTGAGCGCTCTCCCCACTAGGCCACCCGGCCACCCAGGCAGTGTCAGCCTGGCTCGGCGCCTTGGAGGGTTGGTGGGCTACTGGCTACAGCAGAGGACGGAGATCCAGAAGAGAATGGGGTTTAGAACAGCAGGGCTGGGAGCCAGGACTCCTGGGTTCTCTCCCCAGCTCTGGGAGGGGAGTGGGGTCTAGTGGTTAGACTGGGGGGAGGGGCTGGAAGTCAGAGGCGCTGGAGGCTCCTCAGACACAGTGAGAACCCCCCCGGCCTAAAGCGAAGCCCTGACTGTCTAACCAGACACCAGCTGCAGGAAGGATGATTATCCCCCATTTGTACAAGGGGAAATGGAGGCACAGGCAGGTTCAGTGACACCTGAGGGTCCCCTGGGGGCTGGGTTCCCCTGTCCCTTGTCCCCAAATCTCCACTGGCTGGGAACCCCCCAGTGACTCAATCCCTGCTCCCCAGATGGGTGTCCCCTCTGCTGGGCTCAGGGCAGAGTCTGGCTCTGAGGGTCCTGTTGGGGGTCTGAGCCCCCCATAGTGTCCAGCTGGCTGTGGGGCTGGGAGCAGGGACGCTGAGCCAGGCCCCTCACCTGCTACCACCTGCATGGGGTCGCTGGGCTCCTACCAGTCAGGGGTTTGTGATATGGTGCGATACTGGCAGGTGTAACTCCCTCCAGCGCCACGTCCCACACTGGTGATGGGAAATTCAGCCTCATTCCCAGAAGGGTCCCACGTCTTTATATGGGCTCCAGTTTTACTCAGAACAAACCTCATGCCTGGCTGCCCACCCACATTTCCCCCCAGCTCAGTCACACCCCCCCAGGGGCTCACGGACAGGGAGGGTTTGGGAAACTTTCTCTCTGGATTAAGAAAGAACCAGGAGGTCAGTGGGGCAGGTGCCAGCCCTGCCCTGTTGGTGTCTGTCTGTCCTACCCCTGTCCAGCCCCTGGCTGTCCAGAGACCACCCCGTCCTCACAGCCCCCGGGAAATACACAGCAGGGTGAGCAGGGCATTTCCGATCTGCCGCCTCTATGAACCGCACCCGTCAGAATCTGATCTCAGCCCCTCGGGGTCGATCTGGAGTCACCCCTGACTGCACTCGGGGCAGGGCCAGGTTCCGATCTCAGCCCCACTAGGTAAATTCAGGGGAATTGATTAGAGTTTGTGGGGGGAAGGTTCAGGGTTCAGCTCCTCTTTTCCCCTCCCCGGTCCTTAACACTAAAGTTTCCCGAGCCCCAGAGATACTCACATCCCAACACCCTGCTCTGGCAGAGCACTTGGATCCTACACCCTGGTCTCAGATTCCCCCCCCCCCCCCCTGCCCTGGCTGTCTCCGATATTCACCAAGGAAGAGGATGAGAGCTGATGCCATAATGGGGCAGTGAGGGGCCCCTCAACCAGCTCCACCGAGCCTCAAATAATGAGCTCAGCTGGTGACTCCAGCTACAGGAAGCTGACAACGTCTCCTCTCTTCCTGTGTCCATCACACCTTGTCTCTAATCTGCCGGCGAAATCTAGTGCAGTTAAAGTAAGCAGAGGTTTTTGCAAAACCCAGGAAACCCTGGGACCGTCAGCTTGGCCAATCATCATGCAGGTTGCACCTGGTCTGTGTCTTTTTTGGGAGTGGGAAGAGGTCACCCTCAATGTACCCTGCAGCCTTCTGGAAGGTCCACCAGGTTGGGAGCCAGGACACCACATGCCTCATCTTCAATCTTCGACTGACCACTAGTTCCATGAAAATTCTGCCCCTTTTCAATCTGGGTTCAAGTGGCCGGTGACCCATGTAGGTAAAATTAATACGTGATCATGCAATTAAAGGCTGGTGTCGTAATGCATGTGCATGAGGGGGCAGAGTTAAGGTTTTTCAGGAAACTGTAACTGTGGCATTTCCTGGTGCTGGAGGGTTTGACTCTGAAGCCTTCTCGTTCAGCCTGCCAACCTGCCCATGTGTGACATGAGCCATGGCACCATGTGAGGAGCGGGCACGATGGGGGATGCCTGGGTTTGCTGCCTCTTGCGCCATAGCTGAGCGGTGATGACGGGTTTACACTGTAACGTCTGGTTCCAAGGGGCTTTTCTCAGCATGTGCATTAAATAAACCAGGTTCAAAAGAAAACTGGAGAAAGAGAAATTCCATCCCGGGCCCCCAGCAGGTCACCAGCCGGGAGAGACCCAGGAACCTTCTCATGCCCCCCCAGAGACCCTGTGCCCTGAGCTGAAGGAGACACTGTCCGTGGTTATGTGGCCAGGCCCCTAGAGAAGGACGTGACACAGGCTTTGTTTGTACAGCCATTGGCTAGAGGACAGCAGGAAGCTGGGGTCAGGGGTCTCTGTTCCTGGCTATGGGAGGGGAGTGGGGACTAGTGGCTAGACCCAGGGGCTGGGAGCAGGACCTGGCTGTGATGGTTGCGCCGTCAACCGTGAATTGCTCTGACCCAGCGCTGGGCACCGTGGCTCGGGGGCAACATTAGTAGATGGTTCAGGAGCCCAGCCAGATGGTCCCAATGGGGCTTCTTAAGTCCCCAACACCCCTGCTCACCAGCTGCCCCCCAACCACCCGGGAGCCTCCCCCCTCAGCTTCCCCCAGACCCACGGAGCAGGAGGGGGATGAGCAGCAGATTTGCCCACAACATCCCCCAAACCCACCTGCCCCCCCATCTCCCATCCTGCCCCCTTCAATTCTCCCCACCTGCCCCCCTCACACACCCGTCCCCTGCCCCATTTCCCCTCTAATGCCCATCGCCGCCTTCAGTTAATATGGCCACCATCTCCCAGAGCCCCTGGTGGGCTTGGTGCCAGGCTGCCCTCGGGGAAATGACACCTGCCTGGGCTGCAGGGGGGTGGGGGCTGTGGGGAGCAGGGGAATATGGGGGGGGTGTGTGAGAGAACATGGGGTGAACATTAGGGGGCTGGGGGGACAATGGTTCCCCCCTCATGATCGTTTCAGAGTGTATCTGCCCCATGGCCATGGGGGGCATGGCCTGCCCCTCACTCCCCCCCACCCGGCCAGAGGTGCCCCAGCTCAGCCAGAGTTTTGGCAGGAAAACGATCTCCCCCATCTGCCGACCCCGACTGTGTGAGAGGGGAGCCCTTCCCCCACCCTTCCCCCATCCCCATCAAACCTCTGCCCCCCACAACCCCATTCCATCTCCTTTCTGCCCTGTCCTGTCTCCCCTCAAACCTCTGTCCCCCCCACCCAGCACTGACCTCGGCCCATCTCCCCCTCCGCCCCGTCCCCACTCCAACCCCATCCCCATTTCCCCTCAACCCGTCCTGCCCCACTGCAACCGTCCAACCATAGTGTGTCTCCCCTCCAACGCCCGTCATGTCTCTCCTCCAACACTCACCCACCCGCCCCCTTTCTGTCTCCCCTCTAATCCTCCCCCCGGCCCTCGGCCTGTCCGCCAAACTCCCCCATCCCGGCTGCTCTTTGCAGAGGGTCTCCCAGGCACAGAGGGCTCGGAAACGCTCTCCCTCACCAGCGTTACTGTCATAACTATAAAGGGAAGGGTGGCAGCTCTCCTGTGTACAGTGCTAGGGAATCCCTCCTGGCCAGAGACTCCAAATCCTTTTACCTGTAAAGGGTTAAGAAGCTCGGGTAACCTGGCTGACACCTGACCCAAAGGACCAATAAGGGGACAAGATACTTTCAAATCTTGGAGGGGGGTGGGGGGAAAGGCTTTTGTGTGTGCTCTTTGTTTTAAGGGGTTGTTCGCTCTTGGGACTGAGAGGGACCAGACATCAATCCAGGTTCTCCCCATCTTTCTAAACAAGTCTCTCCTATTTCAAACTTGTAAGTAAAAAGCCAGGCAAGGCGTCTTAGATTTACTTTGTTTTCTCAACTTGTAAATGTACCTTTTACCAGAGTGTTTATCTTTGTTTGTTGTACTTTGAACCTAAGACAGAGGGGAGTCCTCTGAGCTCTTTAAGTTTGATTACCCTGTAAAGTTATTTTCCATACTGATTTTACAGAGATGATTTTTACCTTTTTCTTTAATTAAAAGCCTTCTTTTTAAGAACCTGATTGATTTCTCTTTGTTTTAAGATCCAAGGGGGTTTGGATCTGTATTCACCAGGAGTTGGTGAAAGGAAGGAGGGGGGAAGGGTCAATTTCTCCTTGTTTTAAGATCCAAGGAGTGTGGATCTGTATTCACCAGGGAATTGGTGAAGGTCTCTCAAGGCTACCCAGGGAAGGGAATTAGTTTTGGGATGGTGGCAGCGGACCAGAACAAAGCTGGTAGTTAAGCTTAGGAGTCCTCATGCAGGCCCCTACATTTGTACCCTAAAGTTCAAAGTGGGGATACAGCCTTGACAGTTACACAGGCCGTTTCAAACCGAGCCCCTGGTTCTACTCGGCTCCTGGGCAAACCCCCAGCAGCAGCCGTTCAAAGGCAAAGCTTTCAGGTTAAACCCACGGACAAGGAATCACACCCGGCCTGTCTATTGAAACGGGACCCGAGCGAGGCATTGTTTTAAAAGTCTTGATCTGTTAAACATGACTATCTTGTTGGATTGTATGTGCTATCCTGGTATGGGAAGTTACGAAGCATTGCTGGGTGTACTACTGAAATGTGTTGTGAGGTTGGGAGATGCCCACAGCCAACCTTTCAACTGTAGCAAAGGACCAGCCAGCCAGTGTCAATGGCTCATCCACACCCATCGAGGAAAGAATCCACTATCTCAGAGACTGTGTACAATGGAGATTGCTTGACCAATGGGCACTGCTGGATCCCCGGGTCCCAGAAAAGATCTTTCCAGCAAGCTGGCAGAAAATATAAAAGAGGGGAAGTGACATCATCCCTTGGCTTCTCTTTCCCCCACCTGGAGGAACATCTGGAGGACAAAGACTTGAAACTGGGGAAGGGTGGCCTCATGGTTGGTCCAGTCTGTGTATTGAGGATCTGTAACTGGCTTGTACCATCTGTCAGGGGGAGACGCTGCCTGATTTGAATCCTGTTTCATTTGTAGAACTCAGACTGCGAATATATTTTTATTTCTTAAGTGACCAACTCCGATCTCTGTGCCCACTAGTTATAATCCCTTCAAACCTCTCCTTCTGGAGTTAATAAATCTGTTTTATATTTGACCTCAAACAGTGTGTTTTGGTTGAAGTGCTTGGGAAATCTTAGCTCAGTACCTTTCTTTGGTACTGCGAGAGGGCCCAAAAACCCAGTAAGTGTTAGTGAGGGGCCAACACTCCCCTTACGTTAGCGAATGGAGAGATGGGAGGTGGGGGAGAGACAGGATGGAAACGGGGGTGAAATACTGCTTCTGGGGATGGTGTCAGGCACTGGACGCGGGTTAGTGACAAGCGGTTGCATTGGCAGCAAGGCAATCCCGACCCCAGCTGCTCGGACGGTGGATGGTGACAATCCGGGCAGGGCCGGCCCCACATTGGGTCTGTTCCCCTTAGGCAGGCCAGGTGGGATGGTGCCATACACCCAACTGCAGCATTCGATGGAAAGCCAGGAGCGTGAGCTAGGAGAGGAGGAAAGACACAGCAGGGAGGAAAACAGCACAACCAGGGAAGGGGAAAGGATCTCCAGGGCCTTCGGGCTGCCGCTAATCAGCTATCCGCGCAGGGGGGTCTGGGGTCTGCAGGGCACGGCAATGAGATGACTTCCAGCTCACAGAGGGGAAAACAAAGGTCCTTAAACAAGAGCCAGGCTGGCCGGCTCCAACTTCGCAGGGAGAAAGTCCTTTAGACGCGTCGAGACGGGCTGCAGTGCTGGGGGGTCCGGGGATGAGCTGGGGAAAGATGATGAGACAAGCTGAGCCAGGATGCAAGGTGGGACGGGGGAGGGGAGAGAGAGAGTTGGGCCCATGGTGGGGTTTTTACCAATGTCTCTTTTTAATGCACCCATCGAGGGGGAAAGTGGGTGGCCTAGTCCTGCCCCCTCATTATTTTGCCCCCCAGTTAGGCCCAAAGTCCCTCCCGCCAATGTGGGGCTATTGACTCCTGGTTCCAGCTTCTGCTTTCCCCAGCGAGATGTCGACAGAGACCAACCCAGCGTCTGTGGCTGGTTCTCTCACCCGGGTTACAACGTTCAGCGTCGTCTCCAATTTCCCCTGGTTCTCGGGCCTTGGCACAGCTGGGGAACTTGCCCATGGGTTTTACATGTGAGCTCCCAACCGGGCCGCTTCGCAGACTCAGCAGCCACAACAGTGCGAACGACTCCCAGGCGGCTCAGGCTGGGGGGTCGAGCCAACGTCCTCTCAGGCGTGGCTGTGTCGGAGCGTGTCCCAGAGGCCACGGGCACAGAGGGTGCTGCCCACAAGCCATGGCCCCTAGGGTGCCCCATGTCCCGATGGCTCCAGCCGCCTTGTAGGGCCCGGAGCTCTCCCCAAGGGCACCCTGTGGCACAGGCTCCCCATCCTGCTGCCATTAGCCATTTCCGCCACCCCCAGATGAAGGCCCTGGCACAGCTCCTCCCCCAGTCCCACGCCGAGCCGGGCCCATCCAGACCCCTGGGGGCCGCCCAGCAGGGCTGGCTCAGCACTGGTCCTTCTGGCTCTGTCCTGACAACATGGTGTCATGTCACTCGGGGTGACGGTGACCCCACTGCCCTTACCCCATGCTGGGGCAGCCAGGCTGGAGTGGGGGAATAGTGTGTGTGTGTGGGGGGGGGGGGGGCCACCTCACCTAGCATCTGCCCCTCCTCCATCCGTGGGTAGCCTCAGCCAGGATCAACGCCAGGGCCAGGAGGACCCCGGCGGCCAGGGCCAGCCGGACGATGTTGCCCTGGGTGTAATCTGGGGGTGACAAAGTGAGAAGGGTCATCAGCAGCTGCTCTAGGGGGTGGGGTCAGGGGTCACTATCCAGCCGAATGAACAGGGGCACCCACCCCCTTTCTGCTCCCCACAGCAGAAAACCACCACAGCCCCATAGGCCCATCCACTCCCTCTATCTAATCTATCCGCACCCACCCCGCTCTCTCCTGGGGCACTGGAACGGGGGGCCATGGTGCTCCCATGTTTTATCAACGGTAAGGGCGGGTGGGAGGGGGCAGAGAGGAGCGAGTGGGGGGTGGGGTCTTGGTGGGAGGAGGTGTCACAGAAAGGGGAAGAGGTGATGTGGGGGCAGGATCTTAGGGAAAGGGGCGGCATGAGGGCGGGGCCTCAGGAGCGGTGCAATGCTGGTTGGTGGGGCCACAGTTCTGGGACTTGTGCCCCCCCCCACACTTTTAGGTCGCTTCTGCTGCTCCTGCCTGTGTTTATCCATCTATCCCCCCCACCCCACACACAGACACCCCTCTATATCCACCTAGCCACAGCGACCGGCGACTGCTCTAGGTGGACACTGGCTCTGATCAAGGCTGACCAGTCCCAGGCTCCACCAGTGTCTGTCTATCTGTCTGTCTAAGGCATTTCTAGCCTTCCTCCCCCCATCCCCAGTACCATGGCACTAGCCAGGCCTGGCCATACCAGCTCTGGCCAATGGGCCCATCTAGCTCGGTATCCCGCCTCCCATGCTGGCTGCTTCGCAGGGAGCTCCAGGGCACCCCCTGTGACCACTGACGGCCTCAGCTGTCCCCAGATAGGGTCGCCAACTGTCTAATCACCAAAACGCAAACACCCTTGCGCTTTGAGATCGTTGGGAGAACCACGCCCCTCTAAAGCAATCAGCCGCGGTAGGCGTAATGGTGCTGTCATCACAACAGCCACTGTTAGGTTCCAGAGTCAACAATGTGTCACTCTGAATTGGTGGGTTCAGGTGTGAACTGAAACCCTGCTGCTGATCTATGTGGGGGCTGAGTGCTTTTCGTTCTGGGTTTGTACAGCGCCTAGCACGATGGGGCTTGGTCCAGGACTGGGGTCCTAGGCGCTGCCACGCTCTGCCCCTGCGAAGGGGGAGCCCTGCTTCCGAGCCGTCCCCCCAGCCTGTCTGCAGACACAGGCAGACAGACCGGATACACAGGACCATGATCCCCGGCTCTCGGTCTCTGTTCTCCCAGGGGATTACGCACCGAGCTGTGCCCCACATGGGTGGCTTTGTGGTGCTGGGGGACAGCACAGCATCACGGTCTGTGGGGCCCAAGGGGTGGGGTTGCACGGCCGCCCGGGGGGGGGCAAGTGGGGCAATTTGCCCCAGGCCCCGGGCCCCACAGGGGCCCCGCGAGCCCTGGCCCGGTGGCGGTCTGGGTCTGCGGCAGTATTTTGGTGGCGGGGGGGGGGCCTTCAGTCGCGCCATGTCTTCGGCAGCACTGAAGGACCCCCCGCCGCCGAAATGCCACCAAACACTCGGACCGCCACCGATTGAGTACAAGCACCGCAGCTCCCCAGCTTTGCCCCAGGCCCCCTGAATCCTCTGGGCGGCCCTGTGGGGCTGTGCATAGGGGAAAGCTCTCCTGGGCCCTGCTCCCACCCAGCCAATCTGGCATCTGTCCAGTGACCTCCCCCCAGCATATGAAATGAGTCCAGAGAGGTCTCAGCGCAGATGGGACATTTGCTATGGGGATCTGCCCCTGTTCCACCCAGCCAGCCCTTCGTGGCTTCCCATGTCAGCCGCTCCTTGGGCAGCTCAAACCTGTTTCTGGGGGCGTTGATGGCGATTTCCTGCCCCCAGTCCCAGTACCTGGCCCCGCGCTGCCTGGGTGGGTCGGAGCCGGCGCTGTTTCCAGCTGAGTCGGGTCAGTTCCCCCTGTGGGAATAGAACCAGCGTCTGTCAGGAGCAGAGGCAGGGGTGCTGAGAAAGCTGGAGCCGTGGTGTCTGGGGTTAGTTATGCGGGGGCCCCCCCCCCCCCCCGCAACCGGCAATGGGGGCTTTTCCCTGGGCTGAGGGAGAGGACGGGACCCAGGGATTCAGGCTGGCTCAGAGCCCCGGGGATCGCAGGAGGGGAGGATCAGCCCAGCGAGACCCTCAGCACAGATACAGCCCCTGCCTGGCTCCACAGAAACTGGAACTGCAATCATTAGTGACTAGTATTAATTACCAGGAGCCCCTGTCCTGGGCCCCGTGTGCTCGGAGCTGTACAGACACCGGACACAGAGACGGTCCCTGCCCCACTCAGGTGCCATTCACACCTGGAGTCACTGTGGAGCAGGTCCGGGTGCGGCTGTTCCTATTTCGGAGGAGGACGCCGCTGTGTCTATAGAGCTACAGGAGAGCTCGTCTGCCAAACGGGGCTGTATCAAACCAGGGGCCGCTAATTCCAACAGCCCAGACTCGCTCTGAGATCACCAGTGGGGGTTGGGAACTACATTGGATTTGTCATTTCGGGCCCAGTTTTCATGTAGACGAGGTCATAGTCCATCTTTCTATCCCTCATCAGACGCGCTCCCATCTGTCCGCCACCCTACATTCCCACAGACCCACATTCCCACGGACCGGTGGCCGTAGGTCCCCACGGATCTATCCATCATCCTCTATGTAGAAGAATTGACCCCATCAGTTCTGTCTGCAGGGACCGTCCCCCTCCAATCAGCCTGAATGGCCCCATGGGCATCTGAGCCGGGAGCCCTGTTCCCTGGGGGGTGAATTGTTCCATTTCTCCCGCTCACCTTCTCCCTCCGGCTCCGTCGTGGGGGGATCCGGCTGCTGGGGCCCAGCTGGGTCGGTTCCCTCTGTGGGATTAAAAGGAGCGTCGGCTGGAATGGGGGAGGGGACGGAACCAGCACCCAGGCCTGGGGCGGGAAGGGGCTGAAATGGTGACTCAGCGATTGGGCCGCTCGCCCCATGACCCGGCGTTTGTTACGGGTTTAATTGTCCGGGCAGGTGGGGGGTGAATTCAGTGCTGGGGCTGGTGCCGGCTGGACAGCCCCTGGGCCCCAGCTCCAAAGTGCATCCCCAGAGTGGGGGCAGCTGGGGGAGCATCCCCCTGAGAAAGGCCCCTGCTCTGTAGATCCCCCTGGGGGCAGGGATCCTCCCTTCCTTGGCCCTGAACGTCCAGCGGCTGCTGCTCCCCCCTGGCTGAGAACCCCCCAGTGACTGTCCCCGCTCCCCAGCTGGGTGTCCCCTCTGCTGGGCCCAGGGCTCAGGGCAGAGCCGGCTCTGAGCATCCCATTAGGGCAGACACCCCATGAGGCTCTGGCTGGGTGTGGGCTGTGATTGAGGACCCACACTGAAGGGAACCCACTCTCCCAAGGACCATTGCAGAGAGAGCATCTAGGCCAGGCATCGGCAACCTTTCAGAAGTGGTGTGCCGAGTCTTCATTTATTCCCTCTAATTTAAGCTTTCGAGTGCCAGTAATACATTTTAACGTTTTTAGACGGTCTCTTTCTATAAGTCTATAATATATAACTAAACTATTGTTGTATGTAAAGTAAATAAGGTTTTTAAAATGTTTAAGAAGCTTCATTTAAAATTAAATTAAAATGCAGAGCCTCCTGGACCGGTGGCCAGGACCCGGGCAGTGTGAGTGCCACTGAAAATCAGCTCGAATGCCGCCTTCGGCGCACATGCCATAGGTTGCCTACCGCTGATCTAGACAATGGAGACTGCTCGACCTACTGCTAGCAAAAGATCTTTCCAGTAAGTTGGAAGAAGCTATAAAAAGGGGAAGTGACAAAATCCCTTGGCCTAACTCTCCCCACAACTCAACACCTGGAAACACGTCTGGAGGACAAAGACTTTGAACGGGGGAGGGTGGTCCTGGCCGGAAGGCAGTTCCAGTCTGTGTACTGAAGATCTGTGATCTGTGTGTACCAGCTACCAGGGGGAGACGCTGCTTGATTAAAATCCTGGTTAGTTTGTAGAACTCAGACTGTCCATTTATTTTTGTTTCTTAAGTAACTGACTGCGATCTCTACACTTGCTAGTTATAATCACTTCAACGCCATCTCTCTGGAGTTAATAAATCTGTTTTCTATTTGACCTCAAACAGTGTGTTTTGGCTGAAGTACTTGGGAAATCTCAGCTCAGGTTGCAAAGGCTGCTGTGTGTCCTCTCCCCATCAAGGGAGGGCCGGACTGGGTAATGAACTGACACTGGCTAGGCTTCTGACCAGTGCAGGATGGTACCAGGCTGGGGATCTGGGAGGGACTTGGCTGG
>NW_020664752.1:18498-24865 GCF_002925995.2 Terrapene triunguis | reverse complement strand
GCAGTCTCTGCCCAGCGCCGTACGTCCGGGTTTCCAAGTTTATACAGAAGAAACTTCGGTCTCTGGCATCGACACTCACACTGGATGGTCACGGTTCCCCCCAGGGCGACTCCCCCACTGGGGTGCATGGAGATGGAGGGTTTGGGGTAGCTGAGCTCTGCAGTGAGAAGGAGACAGGGCGTGAGACAGACCCTGGCACAGTCACTGTGCCCCGTCCTCGCCTATGGTCCCAGACACGGGGTCCCTGGGAGAAAATCCAGCCAGAGGAACCTCTCCGAGATCCCAGAGATTCCTGGGAGCTACGACCAACACTGCCTGAGGACCTAAGCCCAGAGCACCCTCTGTACCTGTCAAGAACATAAGAATGGCCATACTGGGTCACACTAAATGTCCATCCAGCCTAGTATCCTGTCTCCTGACAGTGGCCAATGCCAGGTGCCCCAGAGGGAGTGAACCTAACAGGCAATGATCAAGTGATCTCTCTCCTGCCATCCATCTTCACCCTCTGACAAACGGTATATCTTTTTTGAGATGAGGAGACCACATCTGTACGCAGTATTCAAGATGTGGGCATACCATGGATTTATGTAACGGCAATAAGATATTCTCCGTCTTATTCTCTATCCCTTTTTTAATGATTCCTAACATCCTGTTTGCTTTTTTGACTGCTGCTGCACACTGCGTGGACGTCTTCAGAGAACTATCCACGATGACTCCAAGATCTCTTTCCTGATTAGCTGTAGCTAAATTAGCCTCCATCATATTTTATGTATTGTTGGGGTTATTTTTTCCAATGTGCATTACTTTACATTTATCCACATTTAATTTCATTTGCCATTTTGTTGCCCAATCACTTAGTTTTGTGAGATATTTTGAATTCTTCACAGTCTGCTTTGGTCTTAACTATCTTGAGCAGTTTAGTATCAGCTGCAAACTTTGCCACCTAACTGTTTACCCCTTTCTCCAGATCATTTATGAATAAGTTGAATAGGATTGGTCCTAGGACTGACCCTTGGGGAACACCACTAGTTACCCCTCTCCATTCTGAGAATTTACCATTTATTCCTACCCTTTGTTCCCTGTCTTTTAACCAGTTCTCAATCCATGAAAGGATCTTCCCTCTTATCCCATGACAACTTAATTTATGTAAGAGCCTTTGGTGAGGGACCTTGTCAAAGGCTTTCTGGAAATCTAAGTACACTATGTCCACTGGATCCCCCTTGTCCACATGTTTGTTGACCCCTTCAAAGAACTCTAATAGATTAGTAAGAAATGATTTCCCTTTACAGAAACCATGTTGACTTTTGCCCAACTAATTTGCCCGGTACTGACGTGAGACTTACCGGTCTGTAATTGCCGGGATCACCTCTAGAGCCCTTTTAAAATATTGGTGTTACATTAGCTATCTTCCAGTCATTGGGTACAGAAGCTGATTTAAAGGACAGGTTACAAACCCTAGTTAATAGTTCTGCAATTTCACATTTGAGTTCTTTCAGAACTCTTGGGTGAATGCCATCTGGTCCCGGTGACTTGTTACTGTTAAGTTTATCAATTAATTCCAAAACCTCCTCTAGTGACACCGCAATCTGTGACAGTTCCTCAGATTTGTCACCTACAAAGGACAGCTCAGGTTTGGGAATCTCCCTAACATCCTCAGCCGTGAAGACTGAAGCAAAGAATTCGTTTAGTTTCTCTGCAATGACTTTATCTTCTTTAAGCGCTCCTTTTATATTTCGATCGTCCAGGGGCCCCACTGGTTGTTTAGCAGGCTTCCTGCTTCTGATGTACTTAAAAAACATTTTGTTATTATCTTCTGAGTTTTTGGCTAGCTGTTCTTCTATCCACTTAATAGTCCCCCTCCCCCAGCCTGGGAGCCAGGACGCCTGGGTTCTATCCCTGGCTCTGGGAAGGGAGTGGGGTCTAGTGGTTAGAGCTGGGGGGGCCTGGGAATCAGAGGTGCTGGGAGCTGCACAGGCAGAGTGAGAAAAAGCCCCCGGCCTAAAGCCAACCCTGACTCTAACCAGACACAAGGTGCAGGGAGGATGATTCATACAAGGGGAAATGGAGGCACAGGCAAGTAAGTGACACCCCCAGGACCCCTGAGGCAGGGATCCCCCCCGTGTCAGCCCTGAATCTACAGCGGCTGGGAAACCTCCCCGCCATGACTCCATCTGCACTACCGGGGACCCTCACCTGCAACATCGATCCGCACGTAATCACTGGGATCTGACCAGTTGGGCGGCTCCGGTCTGGAGCGAGATCGGCAGCTGTAGAACCCTCCGTCTCCGCGTCTGGCACTGGGGATGATGAATTCACCCCCGTCCCCAGCATCCAGCTCCCCGATTTGGATTTCATCTTTATAAAGAAATAACCTCCTGGCCTCGCACCGACACTGACAGCGGAGGGTGACGGTTCTCCCCAGGGCGATCACCCCGCTGGGGCTGACGGAGATGGAGGGTCCGGGCGAAGGGAGCTCTGCGTTCACACACAAACAGGAGTGATATGGGCTGGCTCAGAACCCCAGGGATCGCAGGACGGGAGGATCATCCCAGTGAGACCCTCAGTGCAGATACAGCCCCTGCCTGGCCCCCCAGAAACTGGAACTGCAATCATTAGTGACTAGTATTAATTACCAGGAGCCCCTGTCCTGGGCCCCGTGTGCTCGGAGCTGTACGGACACAGGACACAGGGACGGTCCCTGCCCCACTCAGGTGCCATTCACACCTGGAGTCACTGCAGAGCAGGTCTGGGTGAGGCTGTTCCTATGTCGGAGGAGGACGCCCCTGTGTCTATAGAGCTACAGGAGAGCTCGTCTGCCAAACGTGTCTGTATCAGACCAGGGGGTGCGAATTCCGACAGCCCAGACTCGCTCTGAGATCACCAGTGGGGGTTGGAAATCACACGGGATTCATCATTTTGGGTCCAGTTTTCATGTAGACAAGGTCTTAGTCCATCTTTCTATCCCTCAACAGATGCGCTCCCATCTGTCCACCACCCTACGTTCCCACAGACCCACATTCCCACGGACCGGTGGCCGTAGGTCCCCACGGATCTATTCATCATCCTCTATGTAGAAGAATTGACCCCATCAGTTCTGTCTGCAGGGACCATCCCCCTCCAAACAGCCTGAACGGCCCCAGGGGCATCTGAGCCGGGATCCCTGTTCCCTGGGGGGTGAATTGTTCCATTTCTCCCGCTCACCTTCTCTCTCTGGCTCCGTCGTGGGGGGATCTGGCTGCTGGGGCCCAGCTGGGTCGGTTCCCTCTGTGGGATTAAAGTGCGCGGCGGCTGGGATGGGGGAGGGGACGGAACCAGCACCCAGGCCTGGGGCGGGAAGGAGCTGAAACGGTGACTCAGCGATTGGGCTGCTCGCCCCATGATCCGGCATTTGTCTGTCTGAGGGATTGGAGCAAATGCAGTTGTATCTTAGACCACTGGCCCCTTCCCGCCCCAGCATCTCTGAACTTAGAACAGAAACACTGCCCCAGGAACCTATCCTTGCAACAAAGCCCAATGCCAACTCTGTCCACATATCTATTCAATGACACCATTATAGGACCTAATCACATCAGCCACACCATCAGGGGCTCATTCACCTGCACATCTACCAATGTGATATATGCCATCATGTGCCAGCAATGCCCCTCTGCCATGTACATTGGCCAAACTGGACAGTCTCTACGCAAAAGAATAAATGGACACAAATCTGACATCAGGAATCATAACATTCAAAAACCAGTAGGAGAACACTTCAACCTCTCTGGCCATTCAGTAACAGATTTAAAGGTGGCAATTTTGCAACAGAAAAGCTTCAAAAACAGACTCCAATGAGAAACTGCTGAACTTGAATTGATATGCAAACTAGATACTATCAATTTAGGCTTAAATAGAGACTGGGAATGGCTGAGCCATTACACACATTGAATCTATTTCCCCATGTTAAGTAGTCTCACAGCTTCTTGTCAAACTGTCTTAAATGGGCTATCTTGATTATCACTACAAACGTTTTTTTTCTCCTGCTGACAACAGTTCATCTTAATTAATTAGCCTCTTAGAGTTGGTTGGGCAACTCCCACCTTTTCATGTTCTCTGTATGTATATATCTCTTCACTATATGTTCCATTCTATGCATCCGATGAAGTGGGCTGTAGCCCACGAAAGTTTATGCTCAAATAAATTTCTTAGTCTCTAAGGTGCCACAAATACTCCTGTTCTTTTTGCGGATACAGACTAACACGGCTGCTACTCTGAAACCAGTTTATTTTTGTTTCTTAAGTAACTGACTCTGATCTCTACGCTAGCTAGTTATAATCACTTCAACTCCATCTCTCTGGAGTTAATAAATCTGTTTTCTATTTGACCTCAAACTGTGTGTTTTGGTTGAAGTACGTGGGAAATCTCAGCTCAGGTTGCAAAGGCTGCTGTGTGTCTCCCCATCGAGAGAGGGGCGGACTGGGTAATGAACTGACACTGGCTAGGCTTCTGACCAGTGCAGGATGGTACCAGGCTGGGGATCTGGGAGGGACTTGGCTGGCCTGGCGCGTCCCTAGTAATGGTCTGTGAGAGGCTGGGAGATCATTCGTGTCACTCCAGTGGGAGTGTTCCTGGCTGTGGATGGCTGGGTAAGTGCAGGACCTGCCAGAATTTGTAGCTTGACATCAGCATCACAGTTGCGAGGGAAACCCCAGGTTGGTGGGACAGAGGGTCCAGCGGTTCCATAGACCCAGCCCGGGAACCCTGTCACAGAGCGGAGATACTGAGCCGGGCCCCTCACCTGCTACCATCAGCTCCACGGGGTCGCTGGGATGCGACCAGACGGGCGGGTCCGATTTGATGCCATATTGGCAGCTGTAGCTCCCTGTGTCTCTCCGGCTCACGTTGCGGATGGGAAACTCAGCCACGTTCCCAGCAGTCACTGCCCAGCGCCGTACGTCCGGGTTTCCAAGTTTATACATGAGGAACGTCGCTTTCTGACATCGACACTTACACCGAATGGTCACGGTTCCCACCAGGGCGACTCCCCCACGGGGGCGCAGGGAGATGGAGGGTTTGGGGGAGCTGAGCTCTGCAGTGAGAAGGAGACAGGCTGTGAGACAGACCCCAGCACAGTCACTGCGCCCCGTCCTCCCCGCATGGTCCCAGACACGGGGCCCCTGGGAGAAAATCAGCCAGAGGAACCTCTCTGAGACCCCAGAGATTCCTGGGGGCTACGACCAACACTGCCTGAGGACCTAAATCCAGAGCACCCTCTGTACCTGTCTATCCACTTAATGGTCCCCCCCAGCCTGGGACGCCTGGGTTCTATCCCTGGCTCTGGGAAGGGAGTGGGGTCTAGTGGTTAGAGCTGGGGGGGGCTGGGAATCAGAGGTGCTGGGAGCCCCCACCCTAAAGCCAGCCCTGACTCTCTAACCAGACACAAGGTGCAGGGAGGATGATTCATACAAGGGGAAATGGAGGCACAGGCAAGTAAGTGACACCCCCAGGACTCCCAGGGCAGGGACCCCCCCCCCCCCCTGCCCCCCCCCACCCCACAGGGGCTGGGAAACCCCCCCCCCCCCCGTGACTCTGTCCCCGCTCCCCGGGCCCCTCACCTGCCACAATGATCCGCAGGTAATCACGGGGATCCGACCAGTTGGGCGGTTCCAATCTGGAGCGAGATCGGCAACTGTAGAACCCTCCGTCTCCGCGTCTGGCACTGGGGATGGTGAATTCACCCCCGTCCCCAGCATCCAGCTCCCAGAATTGGATTCCATCTTTATACAGAAATAATCTCCTGGCCCCGCACCGACACTGACAGCGGAGGGTGACGGTTCCCCCCAGGGCGATCACCCCGCTGGGGCTGACGGAGATGGAGGGTCCGGGCGCAGGGAGCTCTGCGTTCACACACAAACAGGAGTGAGATGGGGAGACACAAACCCCTCCCCTGTGTCTGTAACCTGCCCTTAGCGCCCAGCCCCAGGGACAGTGCCAGGGTAACAGACACCTCACTGCAACTACAGGGAACCTGTGAGCCGGGTTCTGATCTCAGCCCCTCCAGGGTCAATCTGGAGTCACCCCTGACTGCACTGGGGGCAGGGCTGGGTTCTGATCTCAGTCTCCTGGGGTCAATCCGGAGTCACCCCCGGCTGAGTTTTGGGGGAAAGTTCAGGACTCAGCTGCTCTTTTCCCCTCCACCTCCCCCCCGTCCCATCCTTAACACTTAGCATTGAGCAGCACAGATACTCACCTCCCGACACCTCGCTCCGCCCAGCCAGCCAGCAGCCTGGGGAGGAGACGGCTTGTTAGGGACCAGATCCCAGAGCGACTGGATCCTACACTCTGGTCTCAGATCCCCACGATGGGCACACGCCCTGGTCTCAGATCCCCC
>NW_020664752.1:995-18488 GCF_002925995.2 Terrapene triunguis | reverse complement strand
CCCTCATGGGCACACGCCCTGGTCTCAGATCCCCCCCCATAGACACATGCCTTGGTCTCAGATCCCCTCCATGGGCACACGCCCTGGCTGTCTCCAATACTCACCGAGGAAGAGAATGGTGAGAGCAGAGACCATGATGGGCAGTGAGGGGGCCCCTCAGCGCTGCCACCAACACCCCAGTGCCCAGCTCCACCGAGCCCCAAATAAGGAACTCAGCTGGTGGCTGCAGCTAGAGGAAGTTGATGATGTCTTGTCTCTTCCTGCGTCCATCACACCTTGTCTTTAATCTGCAGGCGAAATCTAACGCAGCCAAAGTAAGCTGCAGTCACTGCAAAACTGAGGAAACCCTGAGAGCTTCAGCCTGGCCAATCTCATGATGCAGCTCGCAGCTTGTTCGTGTGGGGAGGGGGAACAGGTCACCCTCAATGTACCTTGCAGCCTTGGGGAAGGTGCACCGGGCTGGGAGCCAGGAGACCACAGAGTCTAGTCTTTAATCTTCGCCTGACCACGATTTCCATGCTGATTCCACCCTCCCATCCTGTCCTTTCTTACTTTCTGGAATCAAACCTCACTGGTGACCCATGTAGGTAAAATTAATACGTGATCATGCAATTAAAGGATGGTGTCGTAATGCATGTGCCTGTGCACGAGGGGACAAAGTTTAGGTTGTTCAGGAAATTGTAACTGTGGCATTTCCCAGTGCTGGAGGGTTTGACTCTGAGGCCTTCCCGCTCAGCCTGTAAACCTGCCTGTATGCAACACCTGCTGTGGCACTGTGTGAGGAGTGGGCGTGATGGGGGAGCACCTGGGTTTGCTGCCCCTTGTGCCATAGCTGAGTGGTGATGATGGCTTTACACTGTAATGCCTGGTTCTATGGGGCTTTTGTCAGTGTGTGAATTAATTAAACCAGGCTTAAGGGAAAACTGGAGTAAGAGAAATTTCATCCCCTGTCCCCAGCCGGGAGAGACCCAGGGACCTTCTAATGCCCCTGCAGAGACCCTGCCCCTGAGCTGGAGGAGACACTATCAGTGGTTATGTGGCCAGGCCCCCTGGAGAGGGAGGTGACACAGGCTTTGTTTATATGCCATTGCCTAGAGGGCAGGAGGAAGCTGGGGGTCAGGAAGGTTTGACTGTTCCAGGCTCTGGCAGGGGAGTGGGGACTAGTGGTTAGAGCCGGGGGGTGGCGCTGGGGCCAGGACTTCTGGTATCACCATCACGGTGTTGCCTCTCCGGTACTCACACACAGCTCTGGGCCCGGCCGGGGCTGCATTAAAGGTGCTTCAGCTGCCCGGCCAAAGAGTCCCAATGAGCCTCCTTCAATCAGCCCCCTCGTCCCAGGACCCCGACCCCCCTGCTTACCAGCCCCCTGCGAGCCTTCGCCCCCGGCCCCCCAAGCAGGAGGGAGATGGACAGCAGATTCATTGCGAAGCAGGGTCATTCCCCCCCATGGCCTGACCTCCCCACCCGGCCTGACCCCTCCCCCAGCCTGTACCCCCGAGTCTCCCAGATTAGCCTGTGTCACCCCACACCCCTCCTCCCCACATTGTGCCCCCTGGCCCATGTCCCCTCACAGACCACTGGTCCCTTCCCCCCACCCCACCAGCATCTCTGACCTGTCCCCCCTAACAGTCAGCCCCCTACTAGCCATGGCCACCATCTCCCATTGCTCCCAACGGGAAGGGAACCTGGCTGCCCTCAGTTAACATGGATGCCCCGTTGCCCCTTGCTGCCCTCGCAGGGGGCCATGCTGCCCCCGGCTAAGATGGCCGACACCTCAGCCTGGGGGTGGGGAACAATCCTGCCCCACTGGGCTGTCTATAGGGGCAGGGAGGTGTGACCGTGGGGTTGGGGGCCTTATGGGGCACGGAAGGTGGGGCAGGAGGGATGTGGGGGAGGGACTGAGAGGACCGAAAAAATGGGGGACTCTGAGGCTGAGGGGGCTGGAGCTGGGGTTGGGGCTGAGCAGGGGGCAGTGAAAGGGGAGGCTGCTGGGGGTAGAAATGGGAGCCCAGAGGGAACTTGGGGGCACCGGCTCCCCCCTCGCTCTTCACCCCCCCAAAATCCTGCCCCCCAGCTCTGACCTTCTGAACAGGGGAGCCTGGTTGCTCTCAAACTCCATCCTGGCCCCTCTCCCCTCAGCCCCACTCACAACACCCCCAACCTATTTCCCTCAAACTTCCGGCTCCCCCCCATCCAGTTCCCCCCAAACATCCGCCATGGGGGGGCTCAGAAGCATCAGGGGCTAAATCCCTCTGCACCCTGTTGTGTTCATGGAGACGCAATAAAGGGCCCAAGGTGTGAACATGCCCCAGCCCCTGCCCTACACTGAACAGGGTTAAACACAGGCCAGGGGCAGGGTCCAGAGCCCGCAACCTGCTCAGCCCCATGGCAAACCCCCCATTGACCCCTGGGACCGGCTGTTACAGACCCAGCAGAGCAGGAACCAGGGGAGCCGTGGCAGGCGCTGTGTGAAACGTGGGGTTTGTTCCAGCCCTGGCCCCAGCCCCAGGTTTGGGTGTCTCCCCACTGACCTCAGAGATGCTAGCGACTGTCCTGGGAGGGCAGAGGAGCCGGTGGAGCTGGGCTGGAGCCGGCGTCACCGCGGCTGCTGTTAAAGTCCGACCCCGTTTCCTCCCGGGTTGGGGGTTCGGCTGGGGGAGGGGTCATGGTGTCGGGGTCCCTCTCTCCAGCTGCTCAGCTCAGGATGTCTCCATGGAGCAGGTCTGGACGGCCCAGAGGGGCCAGGGTACAGGGGGTGACAGCCATGACGATGAAGCCAATTTCCCCCCTCCCATCTCTTTAAGGACCCAAGTCCAGAGAAAGGGCCCATGAACCTCGTGGCAGGCGGCACCTGGGGGGAGTCGGGGCTGATCAGCTCTGAATTGATGGTGATGCCGGGCTGGGCACGGGGCAGGCTGAGCTGCTGGAAAAGCAGGAGCTAGACAGGGGTTGGTGGGTGAAGGTCTCCAGGTCTAGAGAGGGAGGGAGGAAATCGGGGAGAACAAACCCCCTGGGTGCCGGCCCCGAGGGAAGGGGCCCCGGAGGAGGGCAGAGAAGGACCCTGATGGAGCGGAAGCAGCCCAGGTTTGGGATGGGACAAAGGTTGGATGCTGGTTGTAGGTCTCTGGGCTGGACCCTGGATTGGCAGGCAGGCTGCAGTTCCCCTACCAGCCACGGGGGCAGTGGCACAGAGCCGGCAGAGGAGCAGGAGCCTGCCTGGACCAGTCACCCAGTGGGAGTTTGATACCTCAGATGGAGAGGACCAGAGAGACCGGCCAGAGGCCAAGCCACGGAGGGGGGCACCCAGAGTGATGCAAAGGGAGCAGCCGGGCTGTAGACAGCAAGTGTGAGACCCCAGGGGGCGTCGGATAGGATATGAGTTAATCCCCAGACGTAGCTGCAAGGAGGCACCCTGCTGGTGAGTATAACACACCTAAGCCCCTTCGTTCTCAATTTAAACCGATTTTTACGGCAAAAATCCCGGGTTTTACAAAAATTCGGTTTATTCCAATTTTCACCCTTCTTTTGTATCATTCAACTATATAAAAAGTAGCTAGTTTTATTAGGAAAATACAGTACACATTGCCTGAGAGATCTGTATTACGCTAAGCCATTAGTCTGTGTGGATGTGCAGAGCTGCCGGTTGAAGTAAGGCTATGGATTAGCCGATACACCCAATAACCAAACAGGTGCGCACGCAAGCTCTGAAGTGCGTTCGCATCTGAACATACCGATGAATCTCACACGCCCACCACGGACACATTTCAAGCTGCTAGCAGAGAACAGGTTAAAGATCTGAGACACTAAAATGGGAAGAAAACGACAATCTGTCTCAGAACACGTTTCAGGACACAAGGACGTATTCAAAAGTTTTAAAAAAACAGGAGGGAAGGATGAAATGGAGGGTATGTGCTGCAAATGGGGTGGCATCGAAGATATAGGCTAATCGTTCTAACTCTACAACAGTAAACTGTTTATTCAAATGAAAAGTTTTATTGGGGGATTAGAGATCTATTGTTCTCTTAAACTCCGAGGTGGCATTGTGTTTTGAGTTCTGGTTTAGTTCTGCAGTTCACATTGAATTCTATTAATCAAAGCATTAATCTACTGAATACTGTTTCCCCTGTCCTTCCATCCACCAAAATAAACTCTGACATTTACCCAGAAAAATTATGAATAGTTTTTGCACCGATTTTCATCCATTTATGTTGTTGTGGTAATAAATACCAACAAATGCCTGGGAAATGTTAAATAAAATAAAACCCCAAAACGAAGGGCCCTAAACACACCCCAAAAGGGATGGTGGGTGGCACAGCCCATCTCCTCGATGTTTTGTCCACCCATGAGGCCTCGTTTCCATCACCCCAATTTTGGGTCACGGATTTCTGCTCTCCCACTTCTCTCGGGTCCCAGGTGGGCCCCAGCCTGGCCCGTGGGTTCTGTCCGGCGGCCACTCAGGTTGGACTAATCCCGTCTTTCTATCTCCCCAACTTTCCCCCCAACGTTCATTCGTCCAGGTCCTGGTGATGCTGCCTGAACTTCTCACTCACCTTCCTCGGCTGCACCCACAATGAGGGGACATTTGGAGGCTCCATTATCATGGCCCCCCCCAGGCCGGGGAGATTTGGGGGGCAGGGAGAAGGAAGCTCTGGGGGTTTGTACAATAGAAATACAGGGTGGGGGAGGTCTAGGGAGAAAGGGGGGAGAGAAAAGGGGCTGGGGGACCCCCCTGCAGAGAGAGGAGGGGGACAGACCCTCAGGGGCATTAAGTATCATTATTCCAGTGCCCGGGCCAGACGAAGCATCCTTGCTCTCCCCTGACAGCTCCGGGCAGAGACTGGCCAGGCTGGGCCAGTGAGTGGGACCCCAGCGCCCTCTAGGGGCTGCTCCGTGGGGAGCCCGACGTGCCCAGCACAGGGGCAGCTCTTCTAGCTGGTGCCGCAGGGGCTGGTGCCCGGGGGGCCAGAATTCCGGGGTTCGATCCTAGGGTGCAGTTGTTGAGTGGGAGCAGCCGGGGGTGGGTGTGTGATTCTCTGACGCAGGGTGTTTGGGGGCAGGGGGGTTTGTGATGACGTCTAAGCCCCCCCAAGGGGCAGCAGCTCATCCCCCGTGGAGATTTTCTTCTCTGCACGGTTGGATCCAGGCTCCTGGGGGTGCAGAGAGATGGCGGGTTAGGGGGGCCCGTGTTGCCCTCGGCCCAGCGCCTGGGGGAAGCAAGGTGCACAGAAGTGGGGGGGTCACCTCACCTAGAGCACCCCCCTCGGGCGGCTGGAATAGGCCTCAGCCAGGATCAGCCCCAGGACGAGCAGGACCCCAGCATCAGGCGGGCGATGTTGGCGTGGGTGAAATCTGTGCGCCCCTGGGGGGCTGCTGCGGGGGGAAGGGGAGAGTCACTCGGCGGCTCGGACAGGGAGATCAGCAGCTGGTGCTGCCCCAGGAATGGAGCCCCGACCCCCCTGTCCAGCAGGTCCGGCCCAACCCCCCTCTGGGGGTCTCCCAGGTGCTGCAGGCTGAAATCAGCACAGATCCACTTGACTCCAGGAGCTGGGGCTTTAAGGAAAACAATCAGTATCGTGAGACTCACGACAAAATCATGAGTTGGCAACTCTGCTTTCACTTCTGTTCCAAGGCTAGTTATTTTCCGGAAGGCTCTTAAACACAACGCTGCAGTGACTGAGTGGCAGTTCTCACAGGAGAATATTTAAAACCAAACACCAAGAAAATTGCACATTTTAAAGTTGAGAACAAAGTTGAGACTTTTGAGGTATCTCAGGGCCCCAGGGGGCGGAGACACAGGCCGGGGGCTGCTCTTGGGCACCCTGACCCCCTCCCCCAGGGCAGCTGGAAGGTCCGGGGCTCCTCCCTAGTGGCCGGGGCTCCCTGGGCAGCTCTTACCACGGCCCAGTTCCAGCTTCCGGCCTGGCCTGGCCGGGGGGCGGGGCCTTGGGGGTAGAGGAGGAGCAGGGGCTGTGACCTCAGGGAAGAGGCGGAGCCAGGGCAGGGCCACAGATGGGTGGGCGGGGCTCCTGCAAGTGTCCCACTTTTGCCTTTTGAAAAGTTGGTCACCCTACCGACCATAGGCGCCGGCTCCGGGTCTGGAGCACTCTTGGGGAAAAAATCGCTGTTCAGCGGCAGGCAGGAGGCAGTGGGGGGATAAGGGAGGAGTGGGGGCCGGAAGAGGCGGAGTGAGGGTGCGGTGCGCTCTGGGATGCGAAGAGGCGGGGCCGGGACGAGGTAGAGCGGGAGTGGGGACTTGGAGAAAGGGGTGGCGTGGGGGTGGGGCCTGGGGGTGTGGAAACAATGCAGCATAGCGGTGTACGTTGTCAGTGACTCCTGGGTCATGTCTATGAACTGGCGGGTGCTAGATCTAATTGCTGCCCACTCTCTCTTTCGTTGCTAGGCAATTAGATGACAATGGACTTGGAAAAGCCCCAGGGTTCGGCGTAGCGAAGCGGGCAGGAGGCACCTTTAGGTTTCAGTACATGTTCTGTGCAAAGCAGGTTAACTTTTCCTTTCAGCTGCCTATAAACAAACCTAGTGGAGAAAAGGGTTTCTCCCCACCAGGGCTGGTGCAACCACTAGGCGAACTAGGCGGCCGCCTAGGGCGCCTAGTGGTTGGGGGCGCCTAAAAGCCCACTCAGGCTAGGAGGTGGAGTGGAGGTGAGCTGGGGTGGGCTCCCCAGGCAGGGTTAGCTTCCGCGGGGCGGGGGCTCCCCAGGTGAGATTAGCTGCTGCGGGGGGGGGACGGGGACTCCCCAGGTGGGGTGGGCGGCAGGCGGGGTTAGCTGCCGTGGAGGGGGGCTCCCCGGGCAGGGTTAGCTGCAGAGGGGGGGTAGCTGCTGGGGGGGGGGCTCCCTGGGTGGGGGGAGGCGGGCTCCCCGGGTGGCGGGCTGGGTTAGCTGCCGCGGCGCGCGGGGTTAGCTGCCGCAGGGGGAGCTCCTCGGGGAGGTGGGGTGGGCATGGTTAGCTGCCGCAGGGGGGCGGGGTTAGCTGGGTGGGGGGGGTGGCGCAAGGTGGAAGTTTCGCGCCCTAGGCGAAACTTCCTTGCACCGGCCCTGCTCCCCACCCCCACAAATCCGTTATGATTTTAATGGACCCAAAAGCAAAATAATTCTGTAATCAAAAAGAGTAGGCCGCCACCCCTACTTAATATGCATTAGACATAGTGGCGTGAGCGTAACATATTATAAAAGTTGATTCTGGCGCAGGGGGTGGGGCTGGCTTGGCTTGGGACGGTTCCTCCCTGTCAAGCTGGGAGAAAGGCCGCTCTGCCTCATGACAGGGACACGTAAGGATTTGCTGTGACGTCATCTTAGTTAAATAACAAGAGTGTCACAGACCCCATAGCTGAGTGCTTCTGGAGCCACTGACAAAATTGAAAAAGTGGCTTTTCCTGATCCAGGTTTTAAAAACAACACAGTTTGGCAACTGCTAATCCTGGATTGAAAGTAGGACCTTTCCCAATGCTAACGTTATAGGCTATGGCCTAACACGGATTGTGATAATGCTTAACACTTATACTGTATGCAGAACTGATTGACGACAGACTGTTCACATCACTACACCTGGTATAGGTGTAGCCACCTCCCACCCTGCAGTTATTAATTGGAAGACAGACCTTTTCCCAGGTTACTAAAGGTGACATGGTTACATCCGCTAACTTATAGCGGAGGGTCACACTTTCACTGAGTGTGCCCTATACAATCTGCCCCTTTTAAAGACATTTTTTTTTCTAATCCATATATATCTAGCCCCCCGCTTGTTCCCAGTATGAGGTTGTTCCAGAGACGGGAAGTCTGCCTTGTGACTTTTTACACAACTTTGGGAAATTGGGCCTACATGTGCTCTGTGTTGTGTGTCAGCCTGTATTGACATCAGACCAGACCCACTCAGACAAAACACTGGGAACAAGGTTTTATTCTGTAAAGAAACACACGATGACAGTCCAGTAGCCTCCTCTCTGCTTGCCTGCTTCGTGCTCCCAGCTCCATCAGTGCTGACTCTTCCAGCTGGGAGGGCAGAGGGTACATCCTGGCAGGAACCAGGACGTTCTCCCAACATGCCACAGTTTGTAGTGCACAACTTGTAGTTTCCACAGCTGCTGTTGAAGCCCACTGGACCTTGGGCTAGATATACGTTGACACCGTTAGTTTTATCAGGCCATAAATGCGATACTCTCCCAAGTTTTGATTATTAGTCTTCCCCAAATGCTGCCATCTGGCGGCTAAGGGGGGATATGATAGAGGTATATAAAATCATGAGTGATGTGGAAAAAGTGAATAAGGAAAAGTTATTTACTTGTTTCCATAATATAAGAACTAGAGGCCACCAAATGAAATTAATTGGCAGCAGGTTTAAAACAAATAAAACACACAGTGCACAGTCAACCTGTGGAACTCCTTGCCTGAGGAGGTTTTCAATGCTAGGACTATAACAGGGTTTAAAAGAGAACTAGATAAATTCATGGCGGTTAAGTCCATGAATGGCTATTAGCCAGGATGGGTAAGGAATGGTGTCCCTAGCCTCTGTTTGTCAGAGGGTGGAGATGGATGGCAGGAGAGAGATCACTTGATCATTGCCTGTTGGTCCACTCCCTCTGGGGCACCTGGCTCTGGCCACTGTTAGTAGACAGGATACTGGGCTGGATGGACCTTTGGTCTGACCCAGTCTGGCCGTTCTTATGTTCTTATCTGGAGTTCTGCACAAAAGTCCATTTTCTCAGCTTCCTTCACACAACAATCAAATACTGGAGCTTGTGAGTCTGCCTTTAGCTGCTCAGGTGGTTCACCGAACCAACTGCCAGCACATCTAGGCTGCTGCAGAGGAGGAACAATGCTGTCAGCTACATGGTGCTGTGAGCCGGTTTTGGCTTGGGTCTCCTCTGAAGGTCTTGCCTCATTGCTGAGTACCTGTAAAGACATGTCTCTTTCTTAATACAACATCGTGGGACTTGATGTTATGGGCATTTACCAACATTTCATTTGATAATTCCTTTCACTATCCCTGAAAACCTGTGGTGTCGTGGAAAGTTTGTTTCCATTGTGTTTCCTGATTTCAGGTGGCAAATAGCTTAGCTTACAGGGTCCTTTGTACATTTCCAATGACCTATTGCCTTGTATAAAACCAAGTACTTTTACATACCTGAGACTTTATCCCAGTGTTTTGTGCAGGACAGACATATATGCCCTCATTGTTGAGGCAATAATTTATATATATATATATTTGTCTGGTTGGTCAGTGTCTACCGAGGTATTCCGACCCTGGCAAAGGTCTTCAGGAGCTCGGTGGTGATAGTGAGGGCCATCACTGTTCATAGAGGGATGGCCTGGGGATACCTGTTCATATAGTCTACAACTACAAGGATATAATGCTAACCTGACCTGCTTTTCTTGAAGGGCCCCACTAGGTCCATGCTAATATGTTCAAAAGGCACCCCAACCCTGGGGAGTAGTAATAGGGGAGCTCTAGGTATCCCCTTTGGCCCAACTCTCTGGCATTCTGGACAGGAGGCAGAATAGTCCCAGACTCCCTGGTGTATGCCGGGCCAAAAGAATCTTTGCACCATCTGTTGTAGAGTTTTCTTCCTTCCCAAGTGTCCCACCCAGGGCACCGAGTAGGCTAGATGCAACAGGGCCTGTCAAAACATAAGAACATAAGAAAGGCCCATACTAGGTCAAACCAAAGGTCCATCTAGCCCAGTATCCTGACTTCCAAATGTAGCCAGTGCCAGGTGCCCCAGAGGGAATGAACAGGACAGGTAATCATCAAGTGTCGCTCATTCCCAGCTTCAGTCCTCTGTGGGACTAACAATTGCCAGATGTGTTCCTATACGGTGGGGGTCCTTAGCTATCTGGTAGAGGTGGTTGTGCTGGACCTCGAATCGGGGCCCCTTGGGTAACTGTGGGGGGTTACCCTCCCCTTGGTCTGGACACACCACTTGTTCCCAAGCCCAGCTTAGGGTCGGCTCCTCCCTTTGTTCCTTCAGGAAGTCCCAGTTGATGTCCAGCCACTCTGGATTGCCCTCCTCCAAGGTTCCTGCAGCAGGGTGGTCTTGAGCTGGTGTTTCGGGATGGCCTGGGGGACCTTCCCCTGGGTCCTCAAGTCTTCAGCAGCTCAGTAAACCTCTCTTCTCAGGTTCTGTTCTCCTCACATCTGTGGGGCAGGTGCTCCATTCTTGCAAGACCTCATGGAACCGCCACCAATTACACCCCAAAATCATGGGGTAGGCCAGCTTTGGAGCCAGGCGGACTTGACATAGTTCCTCATGCAGGACAGCCTGCAGCTGCTCCCTGGCTGTTGGATACAGCCGCACGTCCCCAGGGATGCACTGTAGGTGGATAGGCGTTCCCGCCAGATCTGGGCACTCTACCAAGCCGGCTTGGACAAATGTTTGGCTACATCCTGAGTCAACCAGGGCCATCACCAGGGTTGTTGTGCATCATTATTCTAAAATAGGTATTGAGGTAGTTGCACTTCCGGACTTCCCCAACATGGGAAAGGAAGCCAGGAATGTATAATCTTTCTGCTTTACACAGGAATTATTCTTTTAAGGAAATATTGAAGCCTCTAACAAGAAAAATAGCAAACTTTGCTACCCACAATGGAAATCAGGGTTCCTAATTTATCAAAGTAAAATGTTGGATGTGTCTAATTTTGGAATAACGATGCACAACAACCAGTGAGTTAAATCAAGAATAAGTTCATTAACAATTGAAAATGGGAACCCAATAAGTTCGGTGGCCACAATTTGGCCAATGCAAAATGCACGCAACAAAACAATCTAAATGCTTGAATTTCACCTAGATGTGTTACCCTCACTCCTTTTCCTACTGCCTCCCCCGCCACTTACATGTTAGAGGGAGAGTAACCTTGTACATTAGCCATAGCCTGGTCTAAAAGGATGCTGAACCTTATCTTTTAATATCTTTGGGCTCCACGGTGAAATTTCATGGGAAGCCCCCAGATTTGGGGGACGGGTCTATGGCGGAAATTTAATGAGACAACTCAATATTTGGGAGATGGGTCCACAGGGAAATTTCACGAGAAGCCTGACAGGTCTACAAGGAAATGTAATGGGAGGCTGGAGCATTATTTTTTTCCTGGTTCTTTCTGGCACATTTCCTGGGCACTGACTCCCAGTCTGTTACCCCTTCATGGAAACGTAGCCCCCGCATCCCACCTGCCCTACACCCCCAAGCCCAGGACTGAACCCCAAGATATTTCAGTAGCTTAAACACCTCCTCTCCCAGGTGAGGCACAAAAACCCCAGGACATCTGGCATGACCCTGAACTCGTAAAACTGGCCAGCCAGCGTTGTGTCTTGACCGTCCTTGCAGATTTCCCAGGACAGCTACCTCAAAAGAAGGTGGGAACACCACTGAAGACGTGAGCCTTCGGGGTTAGAGTTTAACTCTCTCAGGGGGCACGTGGGAAATGCGTGTGTAACACATGGAGACACTTTGCACAGGTGCGAACACATGGTCACAGTGTTGCCAACCACAAGCGATAAAAAAATCAGAGGCCGACCCCCAAAATCAGGAGTTTGGCCCCCAAAAAATCAAGGTTTAAAAAAAAAAAAAAGATATTGTGTTTTTTTGTGGCCTGTCTTATGACATTTGAATCCTCCTTCCCAGCCCCCATGCGTGGGGCCTCCTTTCTGCCCCTCCCTCGGCCCAGCAACTGATCCTGTCCCCCCATCAACGCGCTCCCACCTTCCCCTTTAGCCCACCCCTCCTAGTTCTTCCCCCCACCAATTCAGCTCCCTTTAATCCAATCCCACAGCCCCTCCCACAGCCCCCCCAATACAGCTCCCCCTCAGTCCACTCCCCCAGACTCCACCCATCCAGCTCAGCACTCCCATCAGTTCAACCTCACCAGGCTCTCCTCAATCCAGCCCCCACTCCTCCACCCGCCAATTCAGTCCTTCACAGTACAGCCCCTCCCAACCCCAACTTCCCCATTTCAGCCCTCTCTGAAATCTCATCACTCGTGAGAAAATTTGTGAGGGTTGGCAATATTGCATTGATACTCTTCACTTAGTCACATGAGAAATACACAGAATAAATCTGACAGGCAGCCCCCTGCCTCCGTTTCCTCACCACTCCGGGGCAATCTTTGGGCTGGGCTCAGAGTCCCCTTGGGTCTGCTCCTATGTTTTCCGGGCTTGTCCTGAGCCTTCTTCCCCTAGATCAACTTACTTCCTTTGTCCTTGGCCAGTTCATGCCTTTCCTCACCCAAACTTCCTGTGTGGTTCTCTCTATGTCCCCCGGTGGGGGAGTCTGTTTATAAACTCCCTTAGCATATCTATTGACCAGGCCTTGTGAGTACTCCCAGTTGTCTCCGGTCTGGGAAGGTTGTGTTTTTCAGGCTTGTAAGCCACGACGGATACACAGATCTAGAGGCAATCCAAGACACAGCAATTTTCATAGAAACAGCCCTATATCAGCCATGATAAATTACACAGAGAAAGCCACAAAATCATCACAGAAGGCCAGACCTACAGGGAAATTTCAGTACAGATCCTATGATGCCACTGATCTGAGCCCAACCTGACTTAGGTGCCCAGATCCCAGCAGATCCTGCTGCTGGAGAAGCGCGTGTCCAGGAGACATGGGAAATGGGGTCTTGTTGGGCCTTGTGTTTTCGTTTAGCTAAACAGTATTATACAGTTGAGGTGTATCCAGGACATCCCACAGTGCACGGCAAGGCAGCATGCTAAATTAATACATAGGCGGGAACCAAGGAGAGGAGAACAAGTATGGACTCGTCAGAGAACCACATTATGAAATATGAGCCGTGGTTCTTCCAATTTTCTTATCTGTAGGGAGAAAAGATCATCCCCGTTCCTCCCATCTTATGCCCCAACTGGCTAACCATGAATGACCACTGCCCACCCTCAGGTATCATCTTCTCTCCTTTCCCTGGAGGCCCCAGTCTTCTCAGTCCTGTGCTGTGGGCTGGTGTCGGGATATACAGGATTATGACATCACAATCTCTTTTAAACATGAGGCATTTATTAAAGAAAATGAACACATGCCTCCACTCAGCTCCAGTCCCAGCTTGGTCTCCCTTGTTTACTAGGAACCACATGCTGCCTGGAACGCTATACATGACACTGCAACATCTAGTGTCTGAATACTGTAATTGCAAATAAATATAGACTAGGAAGTAAGGTGGGTTTTCCAGCTAGGAGTGGGTGATGGGAATGTTGGAGGAGTTTACAGGGAGGGAGTGCAGTCTAGTGGGTAGCACACCAGATATAGACTCTTGAAAGCTGAGTTTCATTCCCAGCTCAGATGGAAAACAAAATGTTCTGGCGAATTGAAAATTTAAAAAAAGGCATTTCAAGTTGAAACGAAAACTCATTTCAAAACAAAAACAAATCAAAATGTTTCGTTTAGAAAATGGACAAATTGGCTGTTTCAAACATTTGGGTGGACTTCAGAGCCTGAGCGGCAAGGTCCTCGTGGCTATTTTTAGCTCGTGAACTCAATCCCTGCTGGCCCAAGTCTGTCTATTTGGGCCGGAAGGCTCACTCCAGCTGTAGTGTAGACATAACCAAGGACACTGTCCTTTTCAAAGACTCATTAAATAAGACCCCAAGAAAGGGGAATGTAACTTTAAGTACTGGGCTGTGACTGAGTTATTGGGAGACCCAGAAGGGAACTGAGGGCAGGGTAGCACAGCCAAGAGCTAGGATGATACTTTCATGCCCCAGGCTCTTATCAGGGCACCTTTCACCTCCTTGTTCCTGAGGCTGTATATCATGGGGTTGACCATGGGTGTGATGACGGCATAGAACAGGGAGATCATCTTGTCCTGCTGGGGTGAGTGGGTGGACCGGGGCCTCATGTACATAAATATGGCCGCCCCGTAGAAGAGCGAGACCACAGTCAGGTGGGAGGCGCAGGTGGAGAATGTCTTGCGGCGCCCGGCGGCCGTGCTTATCTGCAGGATGGTGGCCAGGATACGGGAGTAGGAGATGAAGACCAGCGAGAGGGGAATGATGAGGACCAGCACGGCCACGGCGAAGATGACCAGCTCGTTGACATAGGTGTCGGCGCAGGCCAGCTTCAGCACCTGGGGCGCCTCGCAGAAGAAGTGGTCGATGCAGTTGGGCCCGCAGAAAGGCACGTGGAAAGTGTAGACCGTCAGCACCACCGAGTGGAAGAAGCCGCTGACCCACGACCCTGCCGCCAACTTGGCGCAGGCCTGGCGGCTCATCACCAGGGTGTAGTGCAAAGGGTTGCAGATGGCGACGTAGCGGTCGTAGGACATGACGGCCAGCAGGAAGCACTCGGTCACCCCGAAGGCAAAGAAGGCGTAGTTTTGGGTGGCGCACGCCAGCAGGGAGATGGTGTGGGTGCGGCTCAGGAAGTGCGCCAGGAGCTGCGGCACCGTGCTGGAGATGTAGCAGATGTCGATGACCGAGAGATTGCGCAGGAAGTAGTACATGGGCGTGTCCAAGTTGGGGTCGGTGCTGGTGAGCGTGATGATGATCCCATTGCCGGCCAGGGTGACCACATAGATGGCCAGGAACAAGGCAAAGAGCAGCCCCTGGCTATTGGGGATACTGGCGAAGCCTAGCAGGACGAATTCTTTCACCGCCGTCCGGTTCTCACTGGCTCCCGACATCGGTCACTTGCTGCAGGAAGGAAAAAGGGGTGGCCATCACTGCTAAAGCTGGCTGGAAAACAAGAACTTTTGGGGTTCACCAAAATACCCAGCTTTTGGCATTTCTTTTCATTCCACATTGGAACAAAACCAAGGCCTATAAAAAAAAAGTATGAAAAAAAACTTACGAGAGACCCACCCCAGAATAGCCAACAGAGGTGGTTATGGGGCTCCCGTGGCACATGGGAGACCCAGGTTCAAATCTCTGTTGTGCTCTAACCACTGAACTACAGAGCCAGCCTCTGGTTTGGTCTTCATGTCTCCCTTTGGAGCTGGTCCGCTTTGTATAAATAACTCAATATTCATTGGGTGTTAGGGAAAGAAGGAGTCCGTAGCCCAGGATTTGGGCACTCGCCTGCTAGGTGGGATGACTGGGGTTAAGTCATTCACACACGGCAGGGCTGGAACTTCAGCTCCCTTACACCAGGGGGCGCTCTAACATCTGGGCAATTGGCTGTACTTGAATGACTCCCCCCGCCCCCCCCCAGCATTGCAATTCCAATTTTCCCTGGCGCCTAGTGGAATAAGTGGGGTTGCAAACACTTTCGAGGAGAGAGCTAAAATTCAAAGGAATCTTGATAAATTAGAGAACTGGCCTACAGACAACACAATGAAATTCAGCAAAGACAAATGGAAGGTGCTGCACTTAGGGAAGAAAAACCAAATGCACAAATACAGAATGGGGGATAACTGGCTTGGCAGCAGTACTGCTGAGAAGGATCTGGGAGTTGTGGTGGATGACAATCTCAACATGAATCAGCAATGCGATGCTGTTGCAAGAAAAGCAAAGGCAATTTTGGGTTGCATTAACAGAGGCAGAGCCTGCAAGTCCCAGGAGGTGACAGTACCTCTCTACTCAGTGCTGATCAGGCCTCCGCTGGGGTACTGTGTTTAATTTTGGTCACCGCTGTACAGGAAGGATGTAGAAAACTGGAAAGGAGCCAGAGGCAAGCAACAAAGATGCTGAAAGGGATGGAATGCCAGCCCTGTGAGCAAAGGCTGAAGGAACTGGGTATGTTCAGTTTGGAAAAGGGGAGATTAAGGGGGGGACATGATAGCGGTCTTCAAATACTTGAAAAGCTGCCATAAAAAGATGGAGAAAAGTTGTTCTCTCTTGTGTCAAAGGGCAGGACAAGAGGCACTGGGTTCAAACTTGAGCAGAACAGATTTAAATGAAATCTCAGGAAAAACTTCCTAACGGTAAGAACAGTAGGACAATGGAACAGACGCCTAGGGAGGTCCTGGAAGCTCCTTCACTGGAGGTTTTCCAAAGGAGGCTGGAGCCATCTGTCTTGGATGCTTTAGACCCAACAAATCCCGCCTCTTGGAATGGGGTTAGACTAGATAACCCTTGCGGTCCCTTCTCACCCCATGGCTCTCTGATTCTATAAGGGAGAACATCACAATGCCTGGCAATGCTCAAAGCTGCACACCTCAGCTTCTGCATGATTCCCTGCCTCTCCATACTCACTCCCTTGCTACAGGAAGTGGGCTGAGGGTGAACATCGCGGCACGCAAAGAGGCTCAAAGCCACCTCCCTCTGCTTCTCTAAAATGATTTGCCTTGGCCACCAACCTCCCGCTGCCAAGAGCGGAAGGAATGGTGACCACTGCAGCAAGCTAAACACTCCAGCTTCTCTCAATAATTCCACACCCCTTCTGCCTTCTCATCGTCCTCCTGCTTCTGAAAGCGCAACTCAGAAAAGCATCATAGCACATGGTGATGCTGAGAGCTACTCACTTTCAGATTGCCCCCTTCCCCCTCACTGCTCCCCGGCTGCAGAGAGTGGACTGAGGGTGAACATCAGCCACGGCAAAGGAAGATGGTCCAAGTGACACACTCCTACTAGAAAGTTTGTGGACAATACCAAGGTGGGAGGGGTTGCAAGCGCTTTGGAGGACAGCATTAGAATTCAAAATGACATTGACAAAGTGGAGGAATGGCCTGAAGTAAATGGGATGGAATTCAAGAAGGACAAATGCAAAGTAACCCTACTTAGGAAAGAACAATCAGGTGCACACATACAAAAAGGAGAAAGGACTGCCTAGGAAACAGTACTGCTGAAAAGGATCTGGGGGTTAGAACGGATAACAAATTAAATACGAGTCAGCGATGTAATACTGTTGCCAAAAAAAGCAAACATCACTCTGGGATGTATTAACAGGAGTGTTGTGAGCAAGACACAAGAAGTAATTCTTCTGCTCTACTCAACACTGATAAGACCTCAATTGGAGTATTGTGTCCAGTTCTGGGCACCGCACATCAGCGAAGATGTGGACAAATTGGAGAAAGTCCAGAGGAGAGCAACAAAAATGACTCAAGGTCTAGAAAGCGTGACCTGTGAGGAAAGATTGAAAGAATTGGGTTTGTTTAGTCTGGAGAAGAGAAGACTGAGGGGGGTACATGATCACAGTCTGCAAGTATGTCAAAAGTTGTTCTAAACAGATGGGTGATTAAATTGTTCTCCTTAAACACTGAGGACAGGACAAGAAGAAATGGACTTACATTGCAGTAAGGGAGGTTTAGGTTGGCTACTAGGGGGTGAGGGATAGCTCAGTGGTTTGCACATTGGCTTACTCAACCCAGGATTGTGAGTTCAATGCTTGAGGGGGCCATTTAAGGAACTGGTATAAAAACCTGCCTGGAGATTAGTCCTGCTTTGAGCAGGGGGTTAGACTAGATGACCTCCTGAGGTCCCTTCTAGCCCTGATATTATATGATTAGAAAAAACTTCCTAACTGTCAGGCTGGTTAAGCACTGAAATAAATTGCCCAGGGAGATTGTGGAGTCTCCATCATTGGGGATTTTTAAGAGCAGGTT
>NW_020664752.1:0-985 GCF_002925995.2 Terrapene triunguis | reverse complement strand
ACTTAGTCCTGCCTCAGGGCAGGGGAGTGGACTAGACTAGATGACCTAACAAGGTCCCTTCCACGCCTACATTTCTATGATTTTATAGATGATTCTGCCACTCTCAGAATTTCTTCCCTGCTACCAAGGGTGGAATGAGGAGCGACATCACACAGCACATGGTGATTTTCTTCGCATGTCGGATGTGGATGGAGAGCAACAACTGTAATTTTCCATTTAGGTGGTTAAGCCAGATCACATGACGATGCTCAAAGCTAAATGTTCCTGCTTCTCTATATATGATCCCCCCCCACACACACACATACACTTCCTGCCATTCCCCCCTGCTGCAGGGAATAGCACGAGGGTGAATATCTCTCAAAGGAAACCCTCCGATTTATCCAGCCAAACTAGCTACCCAGCTGCTGTTGAGGTCTCACTGCAGGGATTTTGGGGGCCTGACTACATGAGAGGACATCTTCTAGAGAGGGTCGGCTAAGGTGCTATGAAATCTGATCTGAACCATAGTGTGGAGCCAGGTTTTTAGGTGCCCTGATGCGTTTATATTGAACCGGGCCAAGAATATGGAATATGTTGCAGGGAAAACAGAACAGCCTCTACCTTCATTGCATTCGGGGCTAAGTGTAACCCCAGGTTGCCCCACAACTCAACCCTTTCCCCCACAGATTCAGTCTTGTCACACAACACCCTCAGCCTGCTGCTTGGAAGCAGGGAGAAAATATGGTCATTGGTTTTGTAATGGGAGGGGCTCAGATTAGAGTTGGTCAGAAATTTTTCATCTCAACTTTTTTTTCTGGCAAAAAATGCCTTTTTTGGTCACAACTGAAATGTTTCCAGAAAGTGTCAATTTTGATGAAATTTTGTTTAGGAAAAAACAAAAACCCCTAAATGAAGCATTTTGATAATGATGATATGTCCTCTTTGGAGATTTTCAGAAGGGAACGTTGTGTTTTTTTTCCTTTCAAAATGCCTTTTTTGAAAACCA
>NW_020664751.1:32409-32963 GCF_002925995.2 Terrapene triunguis | reverse complement strand
TGGCCTCCGGGAGCTATCCCACAGTGCTTCATTGTGACCGCTCTGGACAGCACTCTCATCTCAGATGCACTGGCCAGGTAGACAGGAAAATCCCCGCGAACGTTTGAATTTCATTTCCTGTTTGCTCAGCGTGGAGAGCACAGGTGACCATGCAGAGCCCATCAGCACAGGTAACCATGATGGAGTCCCAGTCCCAGTCCCAGGATCGCAGAAGAGCTCCAGCCTGGACCGAACGGGAGGTACAGGATCTGATCGCCATCTGGGGAGATGAAGCAGTGCTCGCCGAACTCCGAAACAGTAAAAGAAACGGCAAAACATTAGAAAAGATCTCCAAGGCCATGAAGGACAGAGGCCATAACAGGGACGCGCGGCAGTGCCGCGTGAAAATTAAGGAGCTAAGGCAAGCCTACCACAAAGTCAGAGACGCAAACGGAAGGTCCGGGGCAGAGCCGCAAACATGCCGCTACTACGCGGAGCTGCATGCCATTCTAGGGGGTGCAGCCACCACTAGCCCAAGCGTGTTCTATGAGTCCCTCTCTGCAAACGGGGAAGCG
>NW_020664751.1:0-32399 GCF_002925995.2 Terrapene triunguis | reverse complement strand
CCAAGCGTGTTCTATGAGTCCCTCTCTGCAAACGGGGAAGCGGGTTCGGCGGACGAGGAAGATGAGGATGGAGAGAACATAGATAGCTCACAGCAGCAAGGAAGCGGAGAAACCAGTTACCCCAACAGCCAGGATATGTTTGTCACCCTGGACCTGGAAACAGTAACCCCCGAACTGACCCAAGACCCTGAGGGCACACAGGGGACCTCTGGTGAGTGTACCTTTGCAAAAATTACACATGGTTTAAAAACAAGCGTGTTTAATGATTAATGATTAATTTGCCCTGGCAATCGCGGCCAGTACAGCTACTGGAAAAGTCTGTTAACGTGTATGGGGATGGAGCGGAAATCCTCCAGGGACATCTCCAGAAAGCTCTCCTTCATGTACTCCCAAAGCCTTTGCAAAAGGTTTCTGGGGAGGGCTGCCTTATCCCGTCCGCCATGGTAGGACACTTTACCACGCCAGGCCAGTAGCACGTAGTCTGGAATCATTGCATAACAAAGCATGGCAGCGTATGGTCCCGGTGTTTGCTGGCATGCAGACAACATCCATTCCTTATCGCTCTTTGTTATCCTCAGGAGAGTGATATCATTCACGGTCACCTGGTTAAAATGGGGCAATTTTATTAAGGGGACATTCAGAGGTGCCCCTTCCTGGTCTGCTGAACAGAAATATTCCCCGCTGTTAACCACGCGGTGGGGGGGAGGGGTGAAGTGACCATCCCAGAGAATTGGGTGTGAGGGGGAGGGGAGTTAGTTGGGTTTGTGCTGCATGTTAAACCTGAAATCGCAGCCCCTCCTTTTACATTGCAAACCCATTTTAAATGGCACGGGTGCTTGGTATGGGAAATGAGGGCAGAACTGTTTGAAACCATCCCCACATGTTAAGAAGGTTAAAAAAGCCCAAAGACTATATGTCTTACCATGGCTGCCTGCAAGCTGAAATCTGTGTCCTGGCACTGCGTGAGTGATCTCTCACAGCAAACCAGGAGACTCTCAATATAAGAGGAAAAATGCGACCTTGTAACGAAAGCACATGTGCTGTGTGATGTTGTGAACAGCAAAATCTAACGTGAAAGAGTCTACCCATTGTTCTCTAAAATGTATCTTTTTTAACAACCTCTCCCTTCTCCACCAGCTGCAAATCTTACTCCTTCGCAGAGGCTAGTGAATATTCGAAGAAGGAAGCGAAGGACGCGTGACGAAATGTTTACTGAACTTCAGACTGCCTCCCACGCTGACAGAGCACAGCTGAATGCGTGGAGGCAGTCAATGACTGATTTTAAAAAAGCCCAATATGAGCGAGAGGAGAGGTGGCGTGCTGAAGAGGAGAAGTTGCGTGCTGAAACGCCGGCTGAAGAGGAGAGGTGGCGTCAACTTGTAATCAGAAAGCAAGAGTCGATGCTCCGGCTGCTGGAGCATCAAAGTGATATGCTCCTGCGTATGGTTGAGCTGCAGGAAAGGCAGCAGGAGCAGAGAACGCCGCTACAGCCCCTCTGTAACCAGCAGCCCTCCTCCCCAAGTCCCATTGCCTCCTCACCCAGACGCCCAAGAACACGGTGGGGGGGCCTTCGGCCACCCACTCACTCCACCCTAGATGATTTCCATAGCAATAAGTTTTAAAGTTTTAAATTGGAGTGTGTCCTTTTCCTTCCCTCCTCCCCCACCCATCCCGGGCTACCTTTCCAATTATCCCCCTAGTTGTGTGCTGAATTAATAAAGAATGCATGAATGTGAAGTAACAATGACTTTATTGCCTCTGCAAGTGGTGCTTGAAGGGGGGAGGGTAGTAGGGGAGGGTGGGGTGGTTGGTTTGCAGGGAAGTAGAGTTAACAGGGTGGTGGGGGAGGGGCAGAGGGTTCATCAAGGAGCAACAAACAGAAGTTTCACTCCGTAGCCTGGCCAGTCACAAAACTGGTTTTCAACGCTTCTCTGATGCGCACCGCGCCCTGCTGTGCTCCTCTAACCGCCCTGGTGTCTGGCTGCGCGTAATCAGCGGCCAGGCGATTTGCCTCAACCTCCCACCCCGCCATAAATGTCTCCCCCTTACTTTCACATATATTGTGGAGCGCACAGCAAGCAGCAATAACAATGGGGAGATTCTTTTCGCTAAGGTCTGAGCGAGTCAGTAAGCTGCGCCAGCGCGCTTTTAAACGGCCAAATGCACATTCCACCACCATTCGGCACTTGCTCAGCCTGTAGTTGAACAGGTCCTGACTACTGTCCAGGCTGCCTGTGTACGGCTTCATGAGCCATGGCATTAAGGGGTAGGCTGGGTCCCCAAGGATCACGATAGGCATTTCAACATCCCCAATGGTTATTTTCTGGTCCGGGAAGAAAGTCCCTTCCTCCAGCTTTCGAAACAGAAGAGACTGCCTGAAGACGCGAGCATCATGTACCCTTCCCGGCCAGCCCACGTTGATGTCGGTGAAACGTCCCTTGTGATCCACCAGGGCTTGCAGCAGCATTGAAAAGTACCCCTTGCGGTTTATGTAGTCGGCGGCTTGGTGCGCCGGTGCCAAGATAGGGATATGGGTTCCGTCTATGGCCCCACCACAGTTTGGGAATCCCATTGCAGCAAAGCCATCCACTATGGGCTGCACGTTTCCCAGAGTCACTACCCTTGATATCACCAGGTCTCTCATTGCCCTGGCAACTTGGATCACAGCAGCCCCCACAGTAGATTTGCCCACTCCAAATTGATTCCCGACTGACCGGTAGCTGTCTGGCGTTGCAAGCTTCCACAGGGCTATCGCCACTCGCTTCTCCACTGTGAGGGCTGCTCTCATCCTGGTATTCTGGCGCTTCAGGGCAGGGGAAAGCAAGTCACAAAGTTCCATGAAAGTGCCCTTACGCATGCGAAAGTTTCGCAGCCACTGGGCATCGTCCCAGACCTGCAACACGATGCGGTCCCACCACTCTGTGCTTGTTTCCCGGGCCCAGAATCGGCGGTCCACGGCATCAACCTGCCCCAGTAACACCAAGATTTCCACATTGCTGGGGCCTGTGCCTTGTGAGAGGTCCATGTCAATTTCCTCATCACTATCGTCGCCGCGCTGCAATCGCCTCCTCCTCAGCTGGTCCTGGTTTGGCTTTGGCATGTCCAGGAGGCTCTGCATGTTTTCCAGGACAATGCGCGTGGTGTTCATAGTGCTCAGAATTGCCGCGGTGATCTGAGTGGGCTCCATGATCCCAGTGCTGGCTATGGCGTCTGGTCTGAAAAAAGGCGCGAAAGTAGTATCTGACGGACCAGGGGAAGAAGGGAGGGAGGGAGAGAGGGAGGGAGGGGCGAGTGACACCGCGTACAGGTACAGGGAATTAAAATCAAGAAAGGTGGCTTTGCATCAGGGAGAAACACAAACAACTGTCACACAGAATGCCCCCCCCCCCAAAGATTGAACTCAAAAGCCTGGGTTTAGCAGGAGGGAGGGGGGAAGCAAATGAATGGAGAATAAATCTATTTTTTACATCTTAAGACGACGGCGCAGCATGACTGATAGCCCTTGGCATTTTCTGGGTGCTTGGCAGCAAATACTGGGCGCTTGGCAGTAAGCCTTCAGGTCTACTGCACAATATGATACCCACTGCAGTGTGACAACGATGGATACCAGTCATAATATACTATCTTCTGCCCAAAAGGCAAGGGGTTGCTGCTGTGTAGCAATCTAGCCCCACGTCTGCCAGCCCCATGTCTGCCAGCACCCAGATCACCATCGGTCTCTTCTGGGTGCTTAGCAGACAATACTGGGCACTTGGCAGAAAATAGCATAC
Source organism: Terrapene triunguis (assembly GCF_002925995.2). Classification (NCBI taxonomy): domain Eukaryota; kingdom Metazoa; phylum Chordata; order Testudines; family Emydidae; genus Terrapene; species Terrapene triunguis. The sequence continues at coordinate 28,629 of NW_020664751.1, read as the reverse complement.
TACGACTCTGCTAACGTGCAATGAGCCAGCAGGGCGCCTGGCAGAAAATAGCATACTATGACTGATAACCATCATTGTCTGCCCGGGTGCCCATGATCGACAGCCACTGCAGTACGACGACGACGGTTACCAGTCGTAATAAACCATCTTCTACCAAAAGGCAAGGGGCTGGTGCAATGCAGCCCTACGGCTGCCAGCCCCACAGCTGCCTGCACCCAGATCGCCAATGAAGGCTACCAGTCATGCTGCACCGTCTACCGCCAAAAGGCAGTAAGCTGCTGCTGCTGTTTAGCAATGCAGTCCCACGTTTGCCGGCACCCGGAAGAGATATGGTGACGGTGAGCTGAGCTGAGCGGGCTCAATGCTTGGCGTGGTATGTTGTCTGCACAGGTAACCCAGGTAAAAAGGCGCGAATCTATTGTCTGCCGTTGCTGTGACGGCGGGGGAGGGGCCTGACGCAATGTACCCAGAACCCCTCGCGGCACTGCTTTGCATCATCCGGGCATTGCGATCTCAACCCATAATTCCAATGGGCGCCGGAGGCTCCGGGAACTGTGGGATAGGTACCATAGTGCAATGCGCCGGAAGTCGACGCTAGCCTCGGTACTGTGGACGCGGTCCGCCGACTTCATGCACTTAGAGCATTTTAGGTGGGGACACACACAATCGGCTGCATACAACCGGTTTCTATAAAACCGGCTTCTATAAATCCGAACTAATTCTGTAGTGTAGACATAGCCTTAGGGATCTGGAGCAAAATCAGTGCTTGGTCCTGCTAGTGAAGGCAGGGGGCTGGACTTGATGACCTTTCAAGATCCCTTCCAGTTCTAGGAGATGGGATATCTCCATAAATTTAAAAACTGAGCTTGAGCACTCCTGAATTTTGAGGAAGGCAGGTGCTGGGGGGGGGGGCTGTGCCTCCGCAGGGGAGCACGGCAGCATGTATGCAGCAGCGTGTCTGGCGCTGCGCAAAGCCAGACACGCTGGTCTGAGTGGCACGGTAAGGGGGCTGGGGGGTTGGAGAAGGGGTAGGGTTCCGGGGGGGGCAGTCAAGGCACAGGGAGGGGGGGTTAGATGGGACAGGCAGCAGTTGGATAGGCATGGGAGTCCCAGGGGTTTGTCAGGGGACAGGTAGGGGGGAACTTTGGGGGGGTGTCTCAGGAGGGGGCAGTTGGGGACAAGGAGAAGGGAGGCTTAGATAGGGGGTGGGGTCCTGGGGGGCAGTTGGGGCAGGGGTCCCGGGAGGGGGTGATCAGGGGACAGGGAGCAGGGGGGCTGGATGGGTTGGGGTTTCTGGGGGAGGGAGTGGATGGGGGCAGGGGGGGGCTACCCCCCCTCCCCATGGAGTGTCCTATTTTTTGAATGTTAAAACATGGAATCCCTACTCCCAGTGCAGCTCTCCATTCACAGCAGGCTGCAGCATGAGGTCTCAGCTACCTCACTCCCTCCCCCTCTTTCCTGTTGGTAGTGGCCGAGGGAATGCTGGGAAATGTAGTTCTTTCCCTGCTCCAGGGCTGGCTCTATAGGCAGGGAGCTAACCAAGGAACTACAGCTCCCAGGGCCCCCTGTGGGTTCTCAGCTGAACCACTACACCCCAGAGGACTGCCCAAGCAACAGAAGGCTTGCCTTCAATAAGTTTTGAAGTGCAGTGTGGCCTTGTCCTTCCCTCCTCCCCCACCCCTCCCGGGCTACCTTGGCAGTTATCCCCCCATTTGTGTGACAAAGTAATAAAGAATGCATGAATTTGAAACAATAATGACTTAATTGCCTCTGCAAGAGGTGATTGAAGTGGGGAGGGTGGTTGGCTTACAGGGAAGTAGAGTGAATCAAGAGGGCGGGTTTTCATCAAGGAGAAACAAACAGAACTTTCACACCGTAGCCTGGCCAGTCATGAAACTGGTTTTCAAAGCTTCTCTGATGCGCAGTGTGCCCTGCTGTGCTCTTCTAATCGCCCTGGTGTCTGGCTGTGCATAATCAGCGGCCAGGCGATTTGCCTCAACCTCCCACCCCGCCATAAACATCTCCCCCTTACTCTCACAGAGATTGTGGAGCACACAGCAAGCGGTAATAACGACGGGAATATTGGTTTCGCTGAGGTCTAACCAAGTCAGTAAACTGCGCCAGCGCACTTTTAAATGTCCAAATGCACATTCTACCACCATTCTTCACTTGCTCAGCCTATAGTTGAACAGCTCCTGACTACTGTCCAGGCTGCCTGTGTACGGCTTCATGAGCCATGGCATTAAGGGGTAGGCAGGGTCCCCAAGAATAACTATAGGCATTTCAACATCCCCAGTGGTTATTTTCTGGTCTGGAAAGTAAGTCCCTTTCACCAGCTGTTCAAACAGACCAGAGTTCCTGAAGATGCGAGTGTCATGTATCTTTCCCGGCCATCCCACGTTGATGTCTGTGAAACGTCCCTTGTGATCCACGAGTGCTTGCAGCAGCATTGAAAAGTACCCCTTGCGGTTTATGTACTCGGTGGCTTGGTGCTCCGGTGACAAGATAGGGATATGGGTTCCGTCTATCGCCCCACCACAGTTAGGGAATCCCATTGCAGCAAAGCCATCCACTATGACCTGCACATTTCCCAGAGTCACTACTTTTGGTAGCAGCAGCTCTTTGATTGCTTTGGCTACTTGTATCACAGCAGCCCCCACAGTAGATTTGCCCACTCCAAATTGATTCCCGACTCACCGGTAGCTGTCTGGCGTTGCAAGCTTCCACAGGGCTATCGCCACTCGCTTCTCAACTGTGAGGGCTGCTCTCATCTTGGTATTCTGGCGCTTCAGGGCAGGTGAAAGCAAGTACCCAAAGCAAGTTACAAAGTTCCATGAAAGTGCCCTTATGCATGCGAAAGTTTCGCAGCCACTGGGAATCATCCCAGACCTGCAACACAATGCGGTCCCACCAGTCTGTACTTATTTCCCGGGCCCAGAATCAGTGTTCCACGGCATGAGCCTGCCCCATTGCCACCAGGATGTCCAAATTGCCAGGGCCCGTGCTTTGAGAGAAGTCTGTGTCCATGTCCTCATCACTCTCATCACTGCGCTGCCGTCGCCTCGTCGCCTGCTTTTGCAGGTTCTGGTTCTTCACATACTCCAGGATAATGCGCGAGGTGTTTACAATGCTCACAACAGCAGCGGTGAGCTGAGCGGGCTCCATGCTTGCTGTGGTCTGGCGTCTGAAGGAGAGCAGGAGGGCAGAGTTGCAGTGGAATAGGTGGATGACGACGGATGCCACGAGAATAGATATTTATACCAAATGACGAGAGGACCTGCGAGGTGGATTCATGGCACCAGGAGAGCAGGAGAGCAGAGTTGCAGCGGAAGCAGTGGAGGACGACGGTTAGCACCACGCACATTTCCCGAGTACCCGGGAGCCCATCACAGAAAACATGGAGATATTCACTGTCGAGGCAATATCAGAAGAGCAGAGTTGCAGCGGAAGCGGTGGATGACGATGGTTAGCAGTCCTATTGCACTGTCTGCTGCCAGCAACACCCAGGACATAACAGCGGCGGTGACGGTGAGCTGAGCTGAGCGGGCTCCATGCTTGCCGTGGTATGGCATCTGTGCGGAAAAAAGGTGCGAAACGATTGTCTGCCGTTGCTTTCACAGAGGGAGGGGTGACTGACGACGTACCCAAAACCACCCACAACAATGTTTTTGCCCCATCAGGCACTGGGAGCTTAACCCTGAATTCCAATGGGCGGTGGAGACTGTGGGAACTGTTGGATAGCTACCCACAGTGCACTCCTCCGTAAGTCGATGTTAGCCATGGGAGTGAGGACATTGGTTTGTTTTAGCTTTAGCCCGGCACCTCTGGCTCTCTCCAGAGCTGCTCAGTGGCTCTGCTCGTGCTGTTTGACTGTTTCCCCTGCCCCCCCGCGCTTTTTGTACCCTGTTAGGGCTCCCCTGCCCTCCCTCGGTTCTTGTCCCTCGACAGAAAGCAGAAGGCCAGAGTCGGAGGTGCAGGCAGTGCGCTGTTTAGTGGGATTTTGCTATCAACCCCATCTGGCTGTGGGCAGATGCAACACCCCCGCGTCTTTGTTCTTTGTTCACACACGTTAGTAAGGATATAAGCATATCAAAAGTCAAACGGGCCAACAAACCCCCAAATTCTATCTCAGGCAAATCGACAGGCCTGAATGCTAGATTCCCCTCACTACCGCTGAGTAAAACATCTCTTCTCACAAGGATGAAACAGGAGTGCGCTATACCTAGGGTGACCAGATGTCCTGATTTTATAGGGACAGTCCTGATTTTGGGGTCTTTTTCTTATATAGGCTCCTATTACCCCCGTCCTGATTTTTCACATTTGCTGTCTGGTCACCCTAGCTATACCTCAAATTTCTCTCCAGTTTCATCGTTCGCCTCTCTGCCAGAGAAACTGAAACACATCAGCTGCTTCAGGACCAGCTCCAGTCACGACTATCGCTACCTTTGGATGTCTTCCTGTTCGCTGGATCTCATTGTTGCCGATACAGAGGGAAGCGCTGTTCAAACCACCTCCAGTGTCCCACAAAGTTTTAACTCTGGTGGGGCTGTTCATTGCTCCATCCTTCCACCCGGCGTCTGTTCTTCGTTCATTTGCTCCTGGTACCGGGTGTGGGCAGTGATCGCTCGACGCTCGCCAGGGCTCTGCTTTATCTCAGTGTGGTTCCAGCCAGCTGTGCAACACAATACGAGCGTCACCGCATCCCAGGCTGGGAGCTCGGCCCTTAAAGGCACCACAATCCTACACCCTGTGTTAGACAGGAAGTCAGATTAGAAACTGTGAGTCTGAGTCCGAGTGGAATTGATCTCCGAACGACTGACACTTTCACTATGATAGTATTATGGGTGCGTCATTTTCAGTAAGTCAGATGCCAAAGGTCCCTCTGGCACAGATAACCAGTGTACTCCCCCGGCAACCCTCCCCTCCCCCCATACACACATACACACCACCGCACAGCTCAGCGACGGACAGGAAACAGCTACGGCCGGGAGAGGAAGCATCCTACAAGACGTGCAGAGCTGAACTGCAAGAGTTTTCCCAGTGACTGAGGAGGGCTCGGCCCTGCCAGGACCCACCGGTGCCCCACGGGGATGGCTGGCGAATCCCAGGGTGGGGCCCAGGGGCCAGGAGAAATGGAAGAGGAACAGGCTGAGTCTCGTACAGTCGCCCAGGAGTTCCTTGACTGGTTCTTGGGGACCCATGTGTATCCCGAGCAAAGGGAACACCAGAGAAGGGAGGGGGAGCGCCAGCTGGTGCAAGCTCTGGCCAGCAGGATCATGGCTCGGGTGCATGAGTGGAACGTGCAGCTGTTCACTGGAGAAGCCATCCTGGTGGGCAGCCAAGCCCAGGACCTCCACGTCCGGACAGAGTCCAGCAGCAGCGACTACGACTTCCTGGCCCCCATCCAGTACAGGACGAACGTGATCCTGCTGGGGACCTTGTACAGCGCGCCGGGCACAGAGCTACATTTCCTGCCTTCCTGGCTGAGCCTGACGCCCGGGGTGCCGGTGTACCGCTGGGGGAACAAGCTGCTGGTGGATTATAACAAGGTGACCCTGAGAGACATCTTGGATGGGAAGGTTCTAGACTTGGACCTCACGGAGGAAGACATAAAAGAAATAAATAGGCGACGGGTAAGTGAGATTGTATCAGAATGTGTCCTCCAGAGTCATCCACACACCCAGCTCTGCCGGTGCCCCTCACTCCCGACCCGCAGCTTCTTTTTATTTTGGATTAAAGCATCTGAATAAATTTGATTTCACCCCTTTTCAGAGGGATCTTTGGAGGAGCGGCATCGATCCATTCCTGGTAGCTAGAAAGTTCCATGAATTTGTCGAGAATGCTCTGGCCGAGGGTAAGTGTCTGGCTTAGTGTTAATCCATTAGTGCTGCATTCATTAATCAAGGCCTGTAACTAAAACGATAAATAAACCCCATGATGCTCCTCAAACTACTCCCCAGATATTCTCATATCGCAGTCCCGGCTCTCCCACGCTGCTCCAGCGGATCCCTCCCGCACACGTAACCCAGTCACTGCAGCTGCAGGGCCGGGGGGTCGTTCTCAGGGGCTATTGCCAGAATTAGCCCTGTGCAGGCGTTTACCTTAAAACTGTATTTCCTGGGCCATACTACAGGCCAGGGCGTGAGTTACTCCCGGGCCTTGCACCCGTCTCCTTCCTTCCAGAGCTGGATTTTTTAGCTCGTCCCTGTTAGCAAGTTCCAAGATGGCGAGCGCTTTCAAGGGAAAACGTCCGGTCCGTGGCAGCCAGGGTCCTGGTCCCCGCATCGATCCATCTTGTCATTCCAGACCAGGAGGGCTTTTGACCCGAGCAGTTGACCCAATCTGGGGAGCTGTTGGTTGTTCCTGTTAGGAGGAGAAATTGATGATAAGAGTCAAGTATTTTCTTTGATGCAATCTTGTTCGTTGACAGAGTTTATGCAGAGAGTCCTGTTTCCCTGAACGCAGTCGGAATCAAACAGAAAACCAGTTTCTCTGCTCACTGCTCCAACCTGCCTTTCCTGGGGTTACCAAACGTCCGGGGTTTTCGTTCTCTGTCCGGGTGAATTTCTGAAATAACAGGTAATGTCCTGGATTTTTGCAGAGCAGAGGCTGTAGCTCGGAAGGAGCCCTGCCTGGTCTGCGTCCCAATGGGTCCCTCCCCTGCATCCACATCGGGGTTGTCTGGATTTTCTTTACTGGGTTAAAAATCCTCCCCGTAAGTGAAGGGGTTAATCAGTGGAACTGCTGAGTGCAGAACAGGCCCAGCTGATCGTATTTCCGGAGCGTGTTGATTTCAGCACTTCCGACAACCCGTGGCTATAACTGGGAGCTGCCAAGACTTGATTAATACAGACACAAAGAAATCTGACTTCTTCCAACCCTGCAGGAATCTCGTCATTTTCTTCCAGTTTTACCTTTGCGATCAGCCTTCTGTACAAGAATCTGAGTGGAATAGATTTTAACGAGCCCCTTTCTTGCCCCATCTCTGTTTTTAGAGAGAAGAAACCCTGTTACCGGAATTAGTAAGTATAAAAGAGATACAATACGGCGCTTTGTACGCGGAGAAATTACAAGCACCACCTATGAGGGAAATGCAGAAGGGAAAACTGTTAAATTGAATAGGATAAAATGGGAAATAAATTTAAAAGGGGGCTGCGGGTCGGGAGTGAGGGGCACCGGCAGAGCTGCGGGGGGCAGGGCTGGGCTAGCAGGGGCTGCGGGTCGGGATTGAGGGGCATCCGCAGAGCTGGGGGGGAGCCCAGGGCTGGGCTAGCAGGGGCTGCAGGTTGGATTCAGGGGCATCGGCACAGTTATGGGGTGAGCCCAGGGCTGGGCTAGCAGGGGGCTGTGGGTCGAGATGTTTTTTGCACTGGCAGAGATGTTTTCTGAGAAATGTTACCCTGTTCCTTCTTAATCTCTAGCACAATGGAGTTCCCAGAGTTAGGGGTTAGGGAGTCAGGATTCTTGGTTTCACTCTTCGGTTCTTCCACTAAGTCACCATGTGCCCATGGAGATGAAGTTAGTCACACAACGTCACAGAGACTCAAAGAAAGACTCAGAAATAGAACCCAGGAGTCCTGGGATCTTGGCCCTCATTCCCTTGACCTTTGTTCTTCCATCATGTCAGATCTGCAAAGCTTTGACCAATGTCAGCTGTTGGCTGTTGACTCCCACTCCTCTGTCTTGCCCTCTCCAAGGCGACGTTAGACTGAGCGACTTTGCAAAATGCTCTTCCGTGCAGCTCAGCCTGGAAGTGGACGGCCGAGCTGTGTCTATAGATCTGGTACCCACCATCCAGAATAAAGTGGACATGTCCATGGATTGGCCACGGCAGGATCTCCGGTGGCTCTCCGACTGGTGGGACCAGGAGCAAGACACGGAGCGGATCAAACCCACCTGGAGTATCATGGACATTTACAAAACTGGGACCGATCTGATGGCCAAGAATCTGTATTGGAGGTAAAAATGCAAATCTCGTTTGTTCTAGCAGAAGGCAACAAAAACACACAGAGGGGGGCTCATCCCCTCCAGCATGGGGGGGCAAAGACACCCCCCCCTCAGTGAAGGTTTGGGATGGGGGGTCTGTCTGAGCCCGTGCTCCCATTCAGCCCTGTCCCATTTCCCCCACCCCATCCCAGGCTCACTTTCTCCCGGGCTGAGACCCGACTCCTCAGGGACATTGACCTCGATGGTGCTGGGTGGAGGCGGGAGGCCCTGCAGCTGCTGAAGCAAATCAACATGGAGAAGTGGGGGCCGCGGTACGGCAAAGTCCTGACCTCCTGCCACCTGAAGGTAACTCTGACAGAGAGGGCAGAGTGGGAGGGGGTGGGGAATGGGTATAGGGGAGAAAGATCTAGTCGGTTAGAGCAACAGGGGAGGGAGACCAGAGAGGGCTGGGTTCTCTCCCGGCTCTGGGAGGGGAGTGGGGTCTAGTGGTTAGAGCAGGGGCGGGGCTGGGAGCCAGGACTCCTGGGTTCTCTCCCTGGCTCTGGGAAGGGGAGTGGAGTCTAGTGGTTAGAGCTGTGTGTTTCTTCTTCCAACTGTTTCACTCTGGGTTCTCCATCTCAGGTGCCCATGCGCCCCAGATGCCTTTGTTGGGAGAATTTGGGTAGCAGTTCCCATTCTGCCCAAGCGCGCACTCCAGACATCCTCGTGCCCCATACCGAGGATATATAGAGGTGCCCGGATGAACCACCCTCAATTCCTTCTCCACCGCCTGATGGCCTAAGATGGAGCGTCCAGCGTGTCCGCTTCACCTTTGCTTAGCTTAGCCAAACCTCCAATTTTAGTTACAATTACAGTGCGGTGCTGTTTAGCTCACCTCATTTATTTCTTTATACTTGGGGGGGGGTTCCGTTTAATGTTCCCCTGGCCCCCTCCCTCCTCTGCCTGCCCATTCCCCTCCAGTCTGAGAGGTTTTTGCTCTGGGGGTTGTCACTGACTTGGTATGCCGGGATCCCCAGGATTCCAGCTTCCCCGGTCAGTGACGGACATTCCCGGTGTAGCCGCTGCCTGAGATACCCCCAAATCCCAGCAAAGTGCAAAATCCGCTCGGCGGTTAAAAGGAGATCTTGTAAAAGCTGGAGATTAAACTTAGGCTCTTCACGATGGAGCTCTCCCTCTGACCAGCCTTGGGTCCGGGCCCAGGTACCCCTTGGACATTGGCCTCTGAGTGAAAACAGTGCCCTGTTGACCTCAGTCCCCTCAAATCCCAACCAGATTTTCCTGACCTGAGGGTTTCCAAAAGTTGACCTCTCTCCGACCACCGCCAACAGAAAGTGCAAGAAATTCTGTTCGAGAGGAGTTCTGGGTTATCAATCCTTGGGAGACGCCTTCCTCATTCCTTGGATAAGAGCTCTTCTTCATGCATATCCTCTGACATTATTGATTCCGAACAAGATCAAACGAGACAGAGTCACTCTAGCTGCACCGACTCACTCGAGCCAGGTCTGGTTCTCTGACCTGATTCATCTCATTTCCGATCCAGCTGCAGCTTCTGGTCGTTTCCTGTCTGCTGCCCCAGGACTCCAGTCGGTCGCTCCGCCCCAGAGTGGCCATTCTCTGGTTCAGAGCCTGGCTTCTCAGTGGTTCTCAGGGATAGAGGTTTCCTGCTCAGCAGAGATCAAACAGATCCAAAGATCTCTACTAGAAACACTTACCTTCAGAAATGGGAGAGATTTTACCCTTGGGGTCCCCAGTGACAGTTTTCACCTGTTCATTCTTCCCTCTCCGATGTTCTTGATTATCTGATGAATTTAGAGAAATCAGGTCTTTCTATGAGTTCCGTGGGAGTTCGTTTGGTGGCTGTTAGAGCCTTTCATTGCCCTGTGCAAGGATTTTCAGTCTTTGGCCCAAGAGGTGAATCTAGCTCAGTAATAGTGACCATAATGCAATTACATTTAGGGGGATAATTAAAAAAAAGACCCCACCACTGCAACATTTAACGCTAATGGGGGGAACTACACAAAAATGAGGCCACTAGTTAGATGGAAATTCAAAGGAGCTGTACAAGGGCGAAATTCCTGCAAGCAACATGGGGACTATTTAAAAACACCATCACAGAGGTGCAGACTAACCGTATACCCCAAATCCGAAAAGCCAGTAAGAGGACCAGAAGAACGGCACCATGGCTAATGAGAAGAGTAGTGGAGACCATTAGAGGCAAAAAGGCATCCTTTAAAATGTGGAAGTCAAATCTTAATGAAGATAAGAGGAAGGAGCACAAACTCTGGCAGGTTAAATGTAAAAGTACAATAAGTCAGGCCCAGGAAAGAATTGTGATGGGGTTAACCAACCCTGCGCTGGAGAGGCGAGGGTTAACAAACTGCTCTGGACCCAAGAGGCCACGCCCCCTCGCCCCTACTGGGCACGCTCCCAGGGGCGGGAGCCTTCAAAAGGGAGCCGCTCGGCTCAGTCTGGGTTGACGGAGGAGGAGGGCGGTTCTGGGCAACAGCCTCCTGCCAGGAAGCCTCCGGGGCTCCAGGCTGCCGGGGTCGAACCTCTTAGCTGCAGCGCGGGAAGCCAGCCGGCTGCGGGAGCGGAGAGGGGCGACTTGCTGTGGCCAGCGAAGGAGCTGCCAGGCACAGAGCAGGGCGAACACAAGAAGGACCCACGTCCAACCCCGGAGATGCCGCTGGAGGGACGAGGGTAGAAAGCGACCCAGGGAAAGCACTTGGGAGTACTGGGACCTCTTTGTTTTGAAGGGCCCTGGGTAAGAACCCGGTGGAGTTCCCCTGCCATCCCCACACTTGCCACTGGGTGACACTACCCCGTGCTATTGCTGCTAGGCAAAGCGACTGGTGGGGGTTATATCCTGGAGCATCACCATTAGGTGGCACTGTCGGCCGGAAGCACCCAGGCAGCCCCCCCGACAAAGATACAGAAACTAACAGTACGAATTTTTTTCAATACCTCAGAAGCTGGAAGCCTGTCAAACAACCAGTGGGGCCACTGGACGATTGAGGTGCTATAGGAGTACTCAAGGAAGGCAAGGCTGTTGTGGAGAAGCTGAATGAATTCTTTGCATCAGTCCTTACCTCAGAAGATGTGAGGGAGATTCCCACATCTGACCTGTCCTTTTTGGGCACCAAATCTGAAGTACTGACCCACACCGATGTGTCAATAGAAGAGGTTTTAGAACAAATGGCTAAACTAAACAGTAATAAGTCCCCAGGACCAGATGGGATTCAAACAAAAGTTCTGAAGGAACTCAAATGTGAAATTTGCAGAACAACTAACTGTGGTATGTAACCTACCACTTAAATCAGCCTCTGTACCAGATGACTGGAAGATGACCAAGCTAACGCCAATTTTAGAAAAGGGTTCCAGAGGCGATTCTGGCAATTACAGGCTGGTAAGCCTGACTTCCGAACCAGGCGAATTGGTAGAAACTATAGTAAAGAACAGAATTATCAGACACATAAGCATGATTTGTTGGGGAAGAGTCAACTTGGCTTTTGTAAAGGAAAATCATGCCTCACCAATCTGTTAGAATTCTTTGAGAGGGGTCAGCAAACAAGTGGACAAGGGGGATCCAGTGATTATAGTGTACTTGGACTTTCAGAAAGCCTTTGACAAGGTCCCTCACCAAAGGAACTTAAGCAAAGTAAGTTGTCATGGGATCAGAGGGAAGTTCCTCTCATGGATCAGTAACTGGCTGAAAGATAGGGTTGGAATTAATGGTCACTTTTCACAATGGAGAGAGGGAAACAACAGGGTCCCCCAAGGATCTGTACTGGGACCTGTGCTGCTCAACATATTCATTAATGATCTGGAAAAGGGGGTAAACAGTAAAGTGGCAAAATTATTCAGGATAATTAAGTCCAAAGCTGGCTGCAAAGAGTTACAGGGGGATGTTACAAAGCTGGGTGACTTATCAACATTGATAAATGCAAAGTAATGCACGTTGGAAAACATAATCCCAACTATAAATACATAACAATGGGCTCTCAATTCGCTATTACCACTCGAGAAAGAGATTTTGGTCACTGTGGATGGTCCTCTGAAAACTTCCCCTCAGTGCGCAGCAGCAGTTGAAAAGGCTAACCGTGTGTTAGAAACGATTAGGAAAGGGATAGAAAACAAGACAGAAAATGTTTCATCTTGTGCAGGGGTTCTCAAACTTGTGTCCTGGTGACCCCTTTCACACTGCAACCCTCTGAGTGTGACCCCTCTTATACATTAAAAACACTTTTAAATATATTTAACACCATTATAAATGCTGGAGGCAAAATGGGGTTTGGGGTGGAGGCTGACCGCTCGCGACCCCCCACATCATAACCTCACGACCCCCTGATGGGTCCTGACCCCCAGTTTACGAACCTCTGGGCTTGTGGGACGTCACGGTAGAGAAGGAACTGAGGGCGGTTTGTCCGCACATCTCTAGGTAGCTTGGTATGGGCCACAAGGATGTGTGGAGCTCACGCACAAGCAGAACAGGCGCTGCTACCAAAAAATCTCTGCTCGAAGGCGCGGGGGGGTGCGCACCTGAAGTGCAGCACCATCGGGGCCCGGTTCTGGGAGAACTCCAGTTGCTGCACATGGTGAGTAACTTCTCCTTCTCTTGCAGATGGTCCTGTTTTGGGCTTCTGACCTCAACCCAGAGACAAAGCACTGGGCCACGTTGCCGGATGCTCTGGGGACGCTGCTGAAGGTGCTGGAGTTCTGCCTGGAGAAGAAACACCTGCCCAGTTACTTCCTGCCTTCCATTAATTTCTTCGACTGGCACCGGACTGAGGAAGAGAATTCCCTGAGGAACCTGGTGCTGGAGGCGCTCAGACTGGAGGTGAGGCTGATGAGATGCAGCCCAGAACAGTATCTGCAGCTGTGCTACGATCTGGCCAAGCCCCAAGGCCCGGGACCCTTCGTCCAACGGGCGCGGGAGCTCGACGCGTTTAGAAGGGAGCATCAGAACGACTTTGAAGAGTTCAAACACCTGAAGGAAGAAAAACAGCCTGGACAGGGAGCTGCGAGTATCTTCTTCGCCCAACACAGACACTTGGGCTCGTGTCTGCAGTTAAATATGCTACGCCAGGATTTCTTAAACTGGGGGTCGGGACCCCTCAAGGGGCCGTGAGGTTATTACATGGGGGGTCGCGAGCTGTCAGCCTCCACCCCAAACCCCGCTTTGCCTCCGGCATTTCTAATGGTGTTAGATATATGAAAAAGTGTTTTTAATGTATAAGGGGGGTCGCACTCAGAGGCTTGCTGTGTGAAAGGGGTCACCAGGACAAAAGTCTGAGAACCCCTGGTCTACGCTAACTTCACTTGGCTTGGGATTTATCCCGGGGGAACAGAGTCTGCTTAAAAACCATGAGACTTGATTTAAAAAACAATGTTTTTAAACAATAATAAATGCTGGGTTCTGTTTATTGGCCTTCAGAGTTTTGCAGTGGGTGTCACGTGGCGTCGCTCTGGGTTGACCCAAGGGGGGCTGGGATCAGAATCCGGCCCTGACCCCACTGCAGTCGGGGTGACTCCGGTTTGACCCCGGGGCGGCTGGGATCAGAATCCAGCCCTTTGGGAGTAGAAACAGAACCTCGTTTCTCCTTTCGCCCTCGAACGCCATTCGTCCGTGGCTTATTACAGCACGTCCGTTTCCTTTCCGAAGGCCCAGCCCGCCCCCTCACTCCGCACGCCGGGCTCCAGTTACACTGGCTCGCAGAAATGTTGTTACAGTTCAATCTGCGTTGTCTCGTCAGTGTTGTCGGCTAGCTTGCGTGTGTGCCCGCTCCACACCTTCAGTGTGTGGTGTAACATGGGCTCGTTCGCCGCTGGCCTAGAACGTGCTAGAAAACCCCTGCCGACAGCGCTCCTTTGAAAAGCCGGTTGTTCTTGCCAGGCTGTCGTACCAGACTCATTTACACCGATGTCAATAAGCTGCGAACGGGATGGGGTGAGTCCGCCGCGCTCTGCATGCACCAGGTTTGTGTGTGGTGAGGAATGGGGGGAGGGAGGGGTGTGTGGGGGAGGGATGGATGGAGGGGTGGGTGGGCGGGGGAGGGATGGACAATTCAGCCCCTACTGAAATCACACCCAACAGCTGGCACATCTGTGCTATTTGCCCCCTTCTGGCTCCCACCCCACCCACCCCCGTCTGTTCCCCCACCCCTGCCTGGCAGTGCTGACACCTGCATTTCCACTGGCTTTTATTATACAACTCTGGGTGATTTCACTCCATGCTTCTCCCTCCCCAGCATGCCCTCCTACCCGTGTCATCACCCCCCCGACTCCCCCCTCCCTGTTAATCCCCAGCCCCACACCCACCCCGGCAAAGTGTCACTTAGCAAATGGGGAAACAGGGGGACACTGACACCCCTACACACTATCCCCACCCTGCTCGCCTGGGCATGTGGCACACTTTGGTGGCAGTAGGGGGATAGTGCCAAGGGTGCCCATACACACAGGTGCCCCCTGGTGACAGAAGTGAGATATGGCGCAGACACACATCCCTGTGCACCCAGGTGCTCCCTGGTGTTAGTAGTGGGATACTGCACAGAGAGAGACTTTCCACCACATGTGCACACAGAAGGCCCCTGGTGGGCGAGGTGGGATAATTATTCCTACAGAGTCACCACTGGAGAACCAAACCTGTGATATGCCCCACTCTAGGTGTATTCAGATAACTGTGATATGACATTATTCCACTCTTCCTGTTATCTTCCCATATACGATGGGCTCACTGGGGATATGTCATAAAGTTATCACCTGATTTTCATGACAAGAATTGCAAGTTTTCGTCTACAGGTCGTTAAAGCCCCTTGTGTGGTTTCTACAGTATTGATGTCTTTATGCTGTAAATACATTTCTGCAACCAATAACACTTCTGATTAGACCACACATCACAATTGCACATCATTAACAAAGGTACTGAATACCTTGAGGAGAGCAGCCCCCAGTTGTGGCTATCCATTTGTCTCTTGTGTTCCACAATTGTTGTTTTCCACAGTCCCATTGTGGATTTTCCAGTTTCTTGGTATCTGAAATATGTAGGGAGTACAGTAGCCAATTGTGTAAGTGGGTTTCACTTTTTCTTACGGTTACGGTAGACGTTTAATCCTTTCTTTTTCTAGTTAATGAACGGTTGCAAAGACTTCATGCTCCTATATATACATGTGGTTTTGTATGATCATAATAGAGTCTTTACGCTTTATATCACTTGATTTGCTCTGCCCGTGTTGCTAACGTCTCGCTCATGCTAAATGCTCGTGTTTTGGGCCCACGTTCAATGAAGTAGTTAACCATGCTCAAATCGCACAGCTTCACTCAGTGTCCAGTATTATGCACCATGAGTACACGTACGGGCTGTTTCCATTTTTCTTTGTAGCTATCAGGAAGATATTCTCCTCGCTGTTATATTTATTGAAAATAGTGTGACACGAACACTGCATGTAGGCTATGCAAATAAGTGTCTAAAAAATCACCTCCAAATTCCAGAGGTTCTTTCATATCTCGTCTCATCACACAAGGCGTCGATTATTAACAATCCTTTTGTTTCCATTAATGTTACCTGTAAGTGTAAATACTAGGGCTGTCAAGCAATTAAAAAAAATAATCACAGTTAATAACGCAATTAAAAGAGTTAATCATAATTAATTGTGCTGTTAAACAATAATAGAATACCATTTATTTAAATATTTTGGATGTTTTCTACATCTTCAAATATATTGATTTCAGTTACAACACAGAATACAAAGTGTAGAGTGATCACTTTATTTTTGATTATAAGTATTTGCACTGTAAAGAACAAAAGAACTGAGTTTTTCAAAAAGAACAGGAGTACTTGTGGCACCTTAGAGACTAACAAATTCTTTTTGCGGATACAGACTAACACGGCTGCTACTCTGAAACCTGAGTTTTTCACTTCACCTAATACAAGTACTGTGGTGCAATCTCTTTATCGTGAAAATTGAACTTGCAAATGTAAAATTATGTACAACAAAAAAAACCAATGTAAAACTTTAGAGCCTACAAGTCCACTCCGTCCTACTTCTTCTTCAGCCGATCGCTCAGACAAACAAGCTGGTTACATTTGCAGGAGATAATGCTGCCCACATCTTATTTACAACGTCACCTGAAAGTGAGAACAGGTGTTCGCATGGCACTTTTGTAGCTGGCGTCGCAAGATATTTACGTGCCAGATGCGCTAAAGATTCATATGTCCCTTCATGCTTCAACCAGCCTTCCAGAGGACATACGTCCATGCTGATGACGGGCTCTGCTTGATAACAATCCAAAGCAGTGCAGACCGACGCATGTTCATTTCCATCATCTGAGTCAGATGCCACCAGCAGAAGGTTGATTTTCTGTTTTGGTGGTTCGGTAATTTTAAATGACACAGGTCAGGGTTTGGTTTAATTACGTTACAGACCCACTCAACGATGTCTTTTGTCATCCCAGGCCAATAGTACCTTGAGGTAAGCACCGTTCTCATGTTGACAACTCCTTGATGTCCACTGCGGGGACTGTCATGGTACATTTCCAAGAGTTGTGGGGCTTGTTCCTTGGTGTGCACGATGACAACCTTTCTTCCTTTGGCGGCATGGAACAAGGTCCCTTCTGCTGATCAGAGAAGAGGGAGACATTGAGGATCACAGAATAATAGGACTGGAAGGGACCTCGAGAGGTCATCTAGTCCAGTCCCCTGCACTCATGGCAGGACCAAGCACCATCTAGACCATCCCTCACAGGCGTTTGTCTAACCTAGCCTTAAAGATGTCTAATGATGGAGATTCCACAACCTCCCTAGGCAATTTATTCCAGTGTTAACCACCCTGTCAGGTCGGAAGTTTTTCCTAATGTCCAACCTAGACCTCCCTTGCTGCAATTTAAGCCCATTGCTTCTTGTCCTGTCCTCAGAGGTTAACGAGAACAATTCTTCTCCCTCCTCCTTGTAACAACCTTTTACGTACTTGAAAACTGTTCTCATGTCCCCTCTCGGCCTTCTCTTCTCCAGACTAAACACACCCAGTGTTTTCAATCTTCCCTCACAGCTCATGTTTTCTAGACCTTTTCATGGCGGTGTCACCCCCCCCCCGTTAGCCCCTGCCCAGAGCTGGCAGGAGAAGCTGGGGCAGGAGGAGGGCAGCGGCTTCTGCCGGAGTTCCTGAGCCTGCTCGGTACAAGCTGCCAGTTCCTGCCCAGAGCAGTGTTCGAGGCTCCTGCTCAGCCTGAAAACGAAAGTGAATCTCTGCCTGGGCCCAGCTTCCCCGACTCCCGGCCCTGGGACCCTCCAGCCAACAAGGGGGCCCTCAAACCCAGGGGGCCAGGCTCCAGGCTGTCCCCAGCTCTCGGAGGTGGGCTGGGGTCTCCACTCCTGGGTTCTCTCCCCGGCTCTGGGAGGGGAGTGGGGGCTGGTGGGTTAGAGCGGGGGGGGCTGGGGGCCAGGACTCCTGGGTTCTCTCCTCAGCTCTGGGAGGGGAGTGAGGGCCAGTGGGCAGGGCTAGTCTCTTTCTCACTTAACCATCTTTAGTTCCCTTTTCCCACCTTTGAATCTGTCTGTGATTTATCCATCAGGAAAGCCCCAGATCTTCCCCCACCTCCGCCCGGTCCTGGCAGCTGCTCGCTGAGACTCCTGAAACCAGAATGTTGAAAAATCTCGCCCGAAGCAAGTTCCCTGGTAAGCCGGAGCTTTGCAGCTCACGCCTGGTGAGCCAGGCCGGCGGCCCGTCCCCGCCACCTCTGAAATGCCGTGTAAACGTGTCGCGACTTCCAGGCCCCACAGCGGATCGGGGGAGCGGGGGGGCAGGCGGAAGAGTTGCAAAAAAGAAAATATTAATTTCTGGAGGCCCAGAGATGCAGAGATAAACCTACAGGTTGGTCACGGATTCCGTGATTTTACGTGACCTCCGTGACCAGCCCCAGGCAGCCGGACCTGGGGCGTCCGAGATTGATTGTTTATTGCCCATGACATTTACTAAAAATACCCAGGACAAAATCTTAGCCTTATGCAGAAAGGTTGCTCCCGTCAGTACAGAGCCCCCTAGCGCCGCACTGGGGCACTGGGGCCGGTCCTGGCTGCCAGGGGAGAGCCCCCCCGCTGAGTCCTGCCCCACTGCACCCCCTAGCGCCGCACTGGGGCATCGGGGCCGGCCCTGGCTGCCAGGGGAGAGCGCCCCCTGCTGAGTCCTGCCCCACTGCACTCCCTAGTGCCGCACTGGGGCATTGGGGCCGGCCCTGGCTGCCAGGGGAGAGCGCCCCCTGCTGAGCCCTCAGCCCCACAGCACAGCGCCCCCCACCACAGCCCTATCCCGCTCCCTGCAGCACCCTATCTTTCCCTTGGAGGTCCGCCCAAGCAGTATCCTGGCCCAGTGGTGTTCAAACTTTTTTTCTGGAGACCTAGTTGAAGAAAATTGTTGATGCCCGTGACCCAGCGGAGCTGGGAATGAGGTGTTCAGGGTATGGGAGGGGCTCAGGGCTGGGGCAGAGGGTTGGGGTGCAGGAGGGGGTCAGGGCTCTGGGCTGGGGGTGCAGGCTCTGGGGTGGGGCCAAGGATGAGGGGTTTGGGGTGTAGGAGAGGGTCAGGGCTGGGGCAGAGGGTTGGGGTGAGGGCTGTGGGGTGGGGCTGGAAATGAGGTGTTCAGGGTGTGGGAGGCGCTCTGGGCTGGGGCAGGAGGTTGGAATGCGGGAAGGGGTCAAGGCTCTGGGTTGTGGGGTGCAGGCTCTGGGGTGGGGCCAGGGATGAGGGTTTTGGGGTGCAGGAGGCGGCTCTGGGTTTGGGGGGGTCAGGGCAGGGGCTGGGGCGTGATGTGATCAGAACACAGCTCAAAGCAGCTGGGATTGGGATAAACACAGACAGCGCCTCTCCCGACCCTACAGTGCTGATATTCTCTGAACCCCGCACATCCCCTTCTGCACCCTGCCAGAGCCAAACGGGAGCTGGGGCCAGAACCGCTAGTGCCAGCCCGGGGTGGCTGGACAGGGGAATCGCCAGCAGGCGCAGAGCAGAGGTGGGATTTCCCTGGATTCGGCACTGGGTGGTCCTGTGTCCAGGTCTGGTGCCCACCATTCAAGGGGCTGTTGATAAACTGGAGCGGGGTCAGAGAAGAGCCCCGAGAATGATTCAAGGGTTAGAAACCTGCCTTAGAGTGAGAGACTCCGGAGCGCCGTCTATTTACCTTAACAAAGAGAAGCTACGGGGTGCCTTGATCCCAGTCTGTAATTACCTACCTGGGGAACAACCAGCATTTAATAACAGTCAGTCAGTCTAGCCGAGAAAGGTCTGGCGCGAACCAGTGGCTGGGAGTTGAAGCTAGACAGATTTAGGCAGGAAATAAGACATACATTTTTAACCGTGAGGAGAATTAACCTTGGAACAATTTACCCAGGGTCGGTGGATTCTCCATCAAGGACAACTTTTTAAATCAAGACGGGAGAGTTTTCTGAAAGCTCTGCTCTGAGAATTTTCTTCTAGGGCAGGTCTCTGGCCTACATAACCCAGGAGGTCAGACGAGATGATCACAATTGTCCCTTCTGGCCTTGGGATCTGTGCCTAGAACCCAGGAGTCCTGGCTCCCAGCCCCCCCCCTGCTCTAACCCACCAGCCCCCACTCCCCTCCCAGAGCCGGGAGAGAACCCAGGAGTCTGGGCTCCCAGCCTCCCCTGCTCTAACCCACCAGCCCCCATTCCCCTCCCAGAGCTGGGGAGAGAACCCAGGCGTCCTGAGCCTCTGTCCCTTTTCACTTTCTAGGGAAGGAAGTTTTATCCCTGGACCCGGACACGGCTCACCCTAACCTGGAGATCTCGAAGGACGGGAAGGAGGTGACATGCGTCAGTCAAGGAAGGTTTGTCGACTCCAGCCCGAGGAGATTTGACACGGCGAACTGTGTGGTGGCTAAGCAGAGCTTCAGCGCGGGGCAGCACTACTGGGAGGTGTCTGTGGGCTGGAAGCGGCGCTGGAACCTGGGGGTGGTCTCGGACCGAGCCAGGAGGCAGGGAAGGTTGATCAAAGTGGAGTGGTGGCCGTGGCCCCCTAGCAAGGTCTGTGCCGAGGGCTACTGGCTGATCGGCTACGACCAGCAGAAGGCCAGGAAGAAGTACTGGATATTTGACACCAATCCATGGCCCCTGGATATCTGTCCCCACCCTGAGACCATCGGGGTCTACCTGGACTACACGGACGGGGAGGTCTCCTTCTACAACGCCGATCACCCCAACACACTGACCCACATCCACACTTTCCACACATCCTTC
This sequence comes from Terrapene triunguis, assembly GCF_002925995.2. Lineage (NCBI taxonomy): Eukaryota > Metazoa > Chordata > Testudines > Emydidae > Terrapene > Terrapene triunguis. The sequence continues at coordinate 8,439 of NW_020664751.1, read as the reverse complement.
GGCAACAAGCCCGTCTACCCCATCTTCGACCCCTGCTGGCACGACAAGGGGGGCAACACACAGCCCCTCAAAATCCTCTGAGCTGCCAGCTCCGTGGCAACCCAGGGCGCCTCGTCCGATGGCCACCGCTCGGCATATTTAGCTCTGCCCCTCCTGGGGACTTCCCTTGTCTGTGGGCCGAGGAAAGACAGAAATTGCCACTCTGTCCCAGAGACGGGGGTGGGTCCCTCCAGCTCGGTCACTTATCGTCGCCAGCTGCTTCAGCAACCCCCTCGAGGACAGTAAGAGAATAACCCACCCTTATTGGACATATCTTCCTGACCGCCAATAGGCAAAGGTGGGTTTAGAGCCCTGAAGCATGAAGATTGGGAGCCCTCAGGCCATTTTGCTCCTAACAGAAGTCGGGATGTTCTCATTATCCCTATAAACCTCCACTGGTTTTCTGACCCCTCTTGGTTGCCGCGACATCCTGTAGCAGGGAGTTCCGCCGGCTCGTCGTTGCTGTTCTCTTGTACAGTGCTAAGAAATCGTTAAACAAGCTGGGCCGCTGCATGGCATATGGGAGACACTTTATGGTATTATTAATGCCAATATTGTATCATTGCGATGACTCTGAGCAGAGAGGCCACATACAGGATGAGTGAAAACGTCATGATTTGCCAAGGATGATGATGTTGTTTATATGCGTACATCACCTTTGTATCACGCGTTACAGATAGGTGGGGTGTCTCTGTATTTCCAAACGTGTGCTGTGTGTCTGGGTGACACTCCTGGATGATTGGCAGCAGCACTAGCCCCTCTGTCCGATGGCCTATTAAAGGCCATCAGCTGGACGATGAAGGCACTTGGAGAAGCCATGTAGGGACAGGCCTGTGGACAGGAGACTTCAAGAGCTTCTCCATGCCCACGCGCTGTGTGTCTGGGACAAAGACATACGAGCCGCATGGCAAAGGACATAAAAGGCAGCTGCATCATCTCCAGTTTGTCTTCAGTCCTGCTCCTCTCCGCTCTGGAGTCACTTCTCTACAAACGAAGCTCCGAGCAAGGACTGACTGACCCATCCCAGCTGTGGGTGACTCCAGAGGGACTTTCTAGCCAGCAACCTCACCAGCGCTGCTAAGAACCTGATCTATGGACTTGGAAATCGCTGTACGTATCTGAGGGCTTTACCGTTTCACATCACTCTGCCTGTCCTGTTCTGTTCTTTTCTACTAAACCTTTAGTTTTAGACACTAAAGGACTGGCCGGCAGCGCGGTATTTTGCATAAAATCCAAACTCCTATTGACCTGGCAATGTGGCTGGACCTTTGCGGTCAGAAGAACATTTTGTATATATGTGCAGATTTTTTAGATAACTTCTCACTGGACTGGACCTGGGTGCTGGCTGGGACCAGAGAACTGGAATGCAGTAAAGGGGGAGGGGGGGTGATTGCTTTTTTCAGCTTCTCCATAAGCAGGGTGGGGGATCAGGGAGCACCGTGTGTAACGGGTTGGGGAGTTTAACTTCAGTGTTACCCACCAGCCTTGGGAGGAGCTGCTCTCCCTTCTGCAGCCTGCCCTGACCTTGGCATTCCCAGTGTGGGCTGCCCCAGGCGCCCCGCGTCACACAAGCCAAGAGAATAATTAGGCTCCCTCGTTAATCTGGGGCGCGGCAGAAGATTGACATCATCATTGAGCTCGCAAGAGCCAAAGCCCTAAAACGTGGCTGTGGAGTTTGCCAGGCTGCCTGGGGCCAGATGCCGGGAGTTGGCTCAGTCCCATCCATCCCCGAGGCGCTGGCCTCACCCCCCGGGCTGTGATGTTTGTGTCACCGCTACAAGCGTTGGAGAAAGCACCCCCCACGGCCAGGCACTCCCGGCTTTCAGCTCTATGGCCACGGGGTTTGGGGTTTGACCTACTGCAAAATCCTCAAGACCCCAAAATATTGCCCCCCCGGAGACCCCAATAGAGGGTGTGAGGGTGTCTCGGAGGGGGGATCGGGTGGGGCTATTTAAACCCTCAAAAAATTTAATTTTTTTCTCTCCCTTTTTAAAAAAACCAGTTCCTCTGTTGGCCACGGGACCAAGCCCTGCGCAGGTCAGGGGAAGCCACATCACACCCGTGAACCGTTTCCCAGCGTTCTCACCCAGACGGGGCCAAACCCCACTTTTCACACCGTCTCGCTGCCTCGGCCAGCCGGAGAAAGGGGGGTGGGGAAGGGCCATTTCCCCTCCCTGTTTCCCACACTCGGTAACTTGTTCCTGACCTGCAAAAACTGGGAACCAGGCAGCAAGTAGCCGGGAAACCTCCGTTCTGATCCTTCCCCCCGACAAATGGATTCATGCAAATCAAGCCCCCTTTGCCTGGTTGGTCCCTAGGTGCCCACCATAATGTAAACGTTAAATATAAGAGCTCAGCTCATGGGAACACAGCGCTGCAGCCCGGGCAGGACCCAGCCCTGGCTCTGCCACCGCCCTTCCCAGCCCCACCGCCCGTTACAGCAGGAGTCAGTGTCATTAGCCCCCCTGGCCAAACAGGGAAACCGAGGAACGCTGCCATGAAGCGACTCGCCCTAGGTCACCCAGCAGGCAGGCGGAAGCGCCAGAAAGAGATCCCAGGTCCAGCCCTGGCCCGGGGCAGTGATCCCTGTCGTGTGAATCCTGGCACCCGGCTCATCCCTGTAGACACGGGACACGCTGCCGTGGAAAAGGTCCCATGGGGACGGGCAAGGGACCAGCACGGACGGGCCCAGGCCTGGAACCGGGAGAAGTTTCCCAGCCCCATTTTCTTTCCAAATGGGGCACAAAGGAGCAAACGGCCTCCGAACTTTGGGTTACTTGTGAGATTGAGCTAATGGGGCCAGACCCCCAGCTAGTGAGAGTCAAAGGGGCTGGGAACCAGGACTCCTGGGTTCTCTCCCCGGTTCTGGGAGCGGAGTGGGGACTGGTGGAGCAAGGGGGGGGGCTGCCTCTTAGATGGAGGATTTGCTGCCTGGCTCCCCTCCCCTCCCTGGGGCAGTTCCCCGCTGTCACACCCGTTACAGAACCTCCCATGTTCAGACTCTCAGCTCCAGTGTCTCCTGCTGCACGTAGCCCTGGGACCGGGACCCCCAAGGCTCCTTCTCTGATCTAGGCTGGCGCCCCCTGCGATCACCGGTGTCGCCCCCATTCCCGTCCGCGGGGTCCCCGCTGAGCCGCCCACACCAGAGACCCTGGCAGCTGCAGGCTCCCCAGCAGCCCGGGCTGTGAGCGCGGAGCCAGGTCCCCCAGTCACAGTCACCCCAGGGCCGGCTACCGGGCAGAGAGAGCCCCCAGCCCGGCGGCCTGGGCTGAGGCGGAGTTGCTGTAATGTGAGCTGTGACCAAAACAGCAGCAGGCTGCACACCAGAGCTGGGCGCAGTCAGCGAGGCCGGAGCCGGCTGTATGGCCCGTGCCAAGGGGCCTGGCTGGGGCTCTCCACACGGCTCTGGGTAACACAGGTTGGCTAAACGCACTCCCTGCCCTCCAAGTCCAACACCGCCTTAATGCACCCCCAGATCTGTGGGGCGACTGCTCTGTGCACCCTCCCCCCCCCCCAGCTCCAGATCTCCTGGCCAACCCCTGAGCCGCAGGAACCCCCGGGGCACAGAGATGGCGCAGGGGGGACCGGTGTCACCCCAATTTTATTAAAAAAACAGAAGAGAAAAAACCAAAAGGGAGCAGAGAGGGGACTTGGGGGGCTCTGGGGTGGGAAGAGGGGATTGGGGGCAGAGATCAGGGGTGGAGGGACTTGAACGGGGGGCGCTACGCGAAGCAGAGGGAAAACGCCCGGTAGCTGAAGTTGGTGAAGACATCGACTTTGTGGCTGCTCCCGGCGGCCGTCAGCACCTGGGGGTCAGACCAATGGGGGGGGAGGGGGGTCAGGATCCCAGGGTCCCCTTTGGGGCTGGATTAGCTACATCAGAGTCCCTGCCTCAGAGCCCCCCCTTTCCAGCCCCCTGCCCTCCCCCACCCCCCGACTAGATGTCTGACTCCACTCCAAGCCCCCCCAATTAAGTACCTTCCCCTCACTCCAATCCCAGCCCCACCCCCTCTCCCAGCCCCTCCCATTCCATTCTCAGCCCCTCCCCCGGAGCCACGTCCCTCCCACCTCACTCCCAGCTCCTCCCTCACTCCACTCCCAGCCCCCAGCGTGAGCGGGGCGCCCCCTACCTTGTGCTCAGGGGAGCGCTCGTTGACACAGAGCGAGTGGACGGAGCGGGGCGTGCAGGGGATCTGAGCCCTGATTTCCCCGCTGATCTGCAGGTGGTTGATGGCCGGGCTGTGCCCTGCCGAGAGGATCTGGGGGGCAGAGACGGGGCCGGGGGGTTAGTGAGAGGCCTCGGGAGATAACGGAGGGAAAGAACGAATGAACGTGCGGGGCATGGAATGAGCAGGGGGACGGGAATAGAAGGAGAAAGAAAAGAAAAGAGGGGACTAGACTGAATGAAGAGAGCAATAAGAACAAACAATTGAAAGGGGGAATGGGACAAACAAGAAAAAAGAAGCCGCAGTAAACGAACAAAAAGGCAAATGAATGAAGAGACGAACACAGGAACAGAATGGCTGGACAGGAACAGAAGAAAAGATCAGAAATCAAATGAAGAAACAAGAGAGAAGGAATGAAAAAAGAACGAGTGAAAAAATGAACTGGAGAATAGAACAAAAAAAGACGGAACCAAGGGCTAGATTAAAAAGCGAACAAATGAACAAGCCGGGGAATAGAACGAATGAAGAGGCCAAGACAAAGAACGAATGTAAAACGAAAGAAGGGACGAAGAAAGAGGGTAATAAAAAGAAAACAATGAAAAAAGAACAAATGAACCAACCAACAGGAGAACAGAACGAATGGGAAAATGGACAGCAGGAACATGAGAACGGCCAGACGGGCTCAACCCAAAGGTCCAGCTAGCCCAGTGTCTTGTCTGCTGACGGTGGCCAATGCCAGGTGCCCCAGAGGGAGGAAGAAAGGAAGAGGGCACGAGAAAGAAAGAACGAAAAGAAAAATGAAGACAAACGAACGGGAAAAGGACAGACGAACAAAGAACCCCAATGATGAATGCATGATAAGAGAAGCAAAGAATGACAAAAGAACGAATGAACAGGAAACGGAACAAATGGAGGAATAGAACGAAAGGATGAATGAACCGGGGAAGAGAACGAATGAAGGCTAGAAAGAGTGAATAAAACGAACGAACAAATGAATGAATCGGGGAACAGAAAGAAAGAAGAAAACGTGTGAATGAATCAGTAAAAAGAACGAATGAACCGGGGAGGAGAACGAATGAATGAAAAGCGTAAACGAACCCGCAGGGCAATAGGAAGAACAAACGAAATGGGGGAAGAAAACGAACAAAGGAACGAATGAATGAACGCCCCCCCCAAAGTGGCCCCACGCCTGCCCACTGGGGAAGGACCCGACGCCCACCCAACGCGTGCCGGGAAGGGGCCAGGCCGGCCGGGGGGCGAGCCGGAGGGGAGGAGGAGGAGGAGCCCGGGGCAGGGCAGGCCGAGGGGCACAGGGTGGGGGGCACTCACCAGGTCCTGGTAGAACATGACGTGCTGCTGGCAGTGGGGCAGGGGGAAGACCGTGGTGGGGGTCACGGAGCGCAAGTGCCAGAGAGAGAGCGCCGGGCCCCCCCCGCACACCTGGGGGAGAAACGGGGTCAGACGCCGCAGAGACCCCCACAGCCCCGCTCCCCCTGCATCCCATGAGCCTCTGCTTCTCAGGCCAACCCCTTGCAGCCAGGGGGAAACTGCTACCAGGCCCAGTGCATCCTGGGAGTCCCCCTGCCAGGCACGACTGGGTGCAGTGCGTCCTCGGAGCCCCCCAGCCTTGCGCGACTGGGCGCTGTGCGTCCCTGGAGCCCCCTGGCCTCGCACGACTGGGCGCCGTGCGTCCCAGCAGATCCCTAGCCCCACACCTGAGGAGATGACGACTTTACCACCCCAAACCAGAGCCCCCAGCGCCCCCTGCTGGGAACTCACGCACCATCCAGTCACAGTCTGTCGCCAGGCACCGGATCCACTTCCCGTGCTGGGGCCGGCTGCATTCCTGGGGGAGGAGAACGAGGGACCGTTATGGGGGGAGCAGTGGGGTCTGGTGGGTCAGAGCAGGGGGGGCTGGGAGCCAGGACTCCTGGGTTCTCTCCCCGGCTCTGGGAGGGGAGCGGGCTCTGGTGCTTAGAACGGGGGGCAGGGGGGAGCTGTTGTTACCTCGTATTTGTGCACTTCGATGAGCTGGACCTGTGCCCCGGTCCGTAGATCTGCGACACAGAGAGCTTGGTGTGAGGGGGGGCGGGGCCCCCAGCAGAGAGACAGCGGCGGGGTGGGCAATTATCACATGGATACTCCTCCCCCGCAATCCTGGAGGACATGGAGAGGCCCCCAGGCTCCAAGCCACCCCCTCCCCCAGCCCCTGGGCCCGCCCTAGAGCTCAGGCTGGAGCGGGGGTGTCACGATGGCGGCAATGGGGGGGTCCCCCCGGCTCCTCACCCCACATGCGCACAGTGCCGTCCTCGCTGCCCGACAGACACTCCTGGGACTGGTCCCGCAGCGCCAGGCAGTGCACGTAATCGCTGTGCCCCCGGAACTCGTGCTGGGGAGACAGGGAGAGAGAGTGGGCGGAGGGGGGTGGACAGACGGACAGACGGGGGTGGACGGGAACAGACACACGGGGTGGATGGGGACAGATAGACGGGGTAGACGGGGACAGAAAGACAGATGGGGGATGGATAGGGATGGACTGACAGAATGGGGTGGACAGGGATGGATGGACAGACAGGGGTGGATGGGGACAGACAGATGGGAAGATGGGCGCACACAGATGGGGACAGACAGACGGGGAGGACGAGGACAGACAGACGGGGACGGACAGATGGGAGGACGGGCACACACAGACGGGCACAGACAGACGGGGAGGACGGGGACAGACAGACGGGGGTGGATGGGATCAGACAAACTGAGACAGACAGACGGGAGGACGGGCACACATAGACAGGGACAGACAGATGGGGGTGGACGGGATCAGACAGACGGAAAGACGGGCACACACAGACGGGGACAGACAGACGGGAGGACGGGAACAGACAGACGGGAGAACGGGAACAGACGGGGGTGGATGGGATCGGACAGACAGATGGGGCTGGACGGGGACAGACAGACCCTACCCTCCCGTTTCAGTGCATTCCTGCCCATTTCCCCAGCAGTGACGGAGGGGGGCTCCCCCGGTGGCCCGTCCCTGCGCCCATAGGCTCCTGTGGCCCCCCCAGCTCCCGTGCCCCCCCCCCACTCACGGTGAAGGCGCCGGACTCCAGGTCCATGGCGTGCACGGCGCAGTCGCCCCCGGCCAGCAGGAGGCTGTTATCCTGCGGGAGAAGGGCAGAGAGACAGCAGGTGAGGGGGGGCTGGGCGACAGAGGGGAGCCCCCCTTCCCACAATGCACAGCGGCTCACCTTGGGGTTCAGCTGCAGGCTATTGATCTCGGGCACCTCCAGGCTGCTCCTGGCACAGGAGAGACAGAGGGAGTGTGAGAGCCAAGGGGGTGGGGGCAGGGGACGGGGGGGGGCTCACCTGTACGGGGGTCTGCGGCTCCAGGCTTCCTTGCACCCCTGCCAGGGAGAGATGCAGCGTTAGGAAGAACCCAGGAGCCCAGGGCGGGAGAGGAGGCGTTATGTGGGACCCAGGAGCCCAGGGCGGGGGAGGCGGCGTTAGGTGGGACCCAGGAGCCCGGGGCGGGGGAGGCGGCGTTAGGTGGGACCCAGGAGCCCGGGACCTGTGGGGGAGGGGAGCGGCACGTCTCACCTTCTTGACGATGTCGCTCCAGTTCCAGGCCCTGACCTCGCCGTTGCCGGAGCTCAGCAGCTGCCGCTCGGTGGAGACCATGGCATAGACCGGCCCGTCGTGGGCTGCGGAGGGGAGCGAGGCGGCGTCAGCGCTGGGGGAGGGGCAGGGCATCTGGGGCAGCTGGATTCAGGCATGATGGGAGCTCCCTAGCATGACTGGGTGCAGTGCATTCTGGGAGCTACCCAGCTTGGCGTGACCACGCACAATGCATGCTGGGAGCTCCCCAGCTTGGTGCAATGCATCTTGGGACCCCTCTGGCTTGGCAAGACAGGGCACGAAGCACCCCAGGCTCTTCCCAGGTTGGCGCGAGTGGCCCCAATGCATGCTGGGAATCCCCTGTCACTCCTCATTCCCCCACCCCCGAAAGGCACCTACCTGTGAAGGACACCACCGGCTTCTTGCTCTCCTCCTTGGCTTCGGAGCTCAGTGCCGCCGAGAGGCTGTGGGGGAGCAGAGGGGGGTGAGCGGGTGGGAGCAGCTCCGGGGGGGCAGGGGGCGATGTGGGGCAGGGCAGGGGTTACCTGAAGATGGCGATCTCCCCATAGTTGTTCCCCGCTGCCAGGTACTTGCCACAGGGCGAGACGCTCTGGGAGAAGAC
>NW_020664750.1:0-25075 GCF_002925995.2 Terrapene triunguis | reverse complement strand
TGCAGCTGTCACAGGCTGGTCACAGGATTGGTAGCGACACATGGGATGGTGTCTCCAGCGCAGGCCCAGCTCCCCCAAGGCTGGGCCCTGTACGCTGGTTCCCAGGATGGACGAGGAGCCACCGGCTTTGGGGCAGTTATGGTTCAGCCCTTCCTACCAACTGATTCCTTCCCACAATGCAGTGCTCTGCACGTGGGAATTACCCAAAAGCCCCTGCTCCCAGTGATGGTGCTGGGCTCTAAGGGACACATTCGTCCAGAGTCCCAGAACGCACTGGTTGTCGGGGGGACACTGTACTTCTGTGTCCGTGCTGCTGAGTGCGACTGTCCCAGGCACAAGGCAGGGAACGAGCTGGTCCATCCAGCTGGGAGCTGAGACGAGCCCCTCGCTGGGGGCAGATGCTCTGAGAGGGGAGGACTCAGCCCAGCGTCACTGGGCACAGCAGGGAACACGTTCAGCCACTGGGGCGGCCACACCATGCTCACGAGACGCACAATTCTCACTGGATTTTCCAAACAGACCCGCATCCGGCAGCTCCCCTTGTTCCTCATGGGGGGGGGGGGGCTGCTGTGCGCTGCACCCGTCTGGAAATCTGACCCTTAGAACTGACCCTGCTCCATTTCACACCATCCTGCAGTGTGTCAGCCTTGGAGCCGCAGTGACACCTGGTGGCCAGTCCGGGTAATGCACAGAGTGTGTCCTCTTCCACCCCCACCCCCCATGGGAGCAGCAGTGATACCTCATAGCTTGTTGAGGGGATGCACAGAGTGTATTTCCCATGGAGCAGCAGTGACTGGTGGGAATATGTCCCTGCTCTTCCTCCAGGTTTCCTGCTGTCCAGACGCCCCCAACCACCTCTCCCCTAAAGCCAGCAGGAACAGGGCTCTTGTCCTATAGCCCTCACAAGAGCCCCAAGGACCGGAGATGTGAATGAGGACAAGGGGCTGCAGGGGTTTGTCCCTTAGGGGGTCTTGGCCCATCTGGGAGCCGTTCCTGGAGAAGCCTCATGGTGCAGAGCCCAACATCTCTGGGCTGAGCTGACTCTGTGTCTGCAGAGGAAAGGGCGAGTGAGACTTGATTGGCTGTGGAAGCTCAGGTTCCCATGGGAGAGTGACCTGCTCCGCTGGAGATGAGTTTTTTATTACAGGAGGTGGAGAAAGTGAATAGGGGAGAGGCTGTTCTGGGTTTGAGTCTGACAAACCGGGAGGAAGTGGTTGAGAATCTGAAGGTGGGTGAAGCTTGGGTGAAGGTGACCATGAAATGATAAGAGTTCATGATTCTGTGACCCTCCTGCCAGGTGGAGTCGGCACCAACAAGGGCCAGGCTCAGTATCCAGGGGTCCCTCTTAACAACACAACACAGAACCAGCTCCAGCCCCCACCCCCACCCAGTGATCTGGGAAAATTAAACGCCACCCCTGGGCATGTCCAAGAGACACCACTTCCCCACTCACGAGCACTAAGCCTGTGTATAGCAGAGAAAACTTTTAATAAAAAGGGGGAGGAACCTGGTATTCATTTGGGAAAACACCAGACCCATGATTCAAACACATCTGAGCATGAGCAAAACTCCCGCCCCCCGAGTCCTTTGGGGGCAGTGTCCTTTGCCTCGGTTTCTCATCTTGTGGTATGAAAGTCCAACAAACAAATGTCCCTTTAACATGCTACTCCCCTCTCCCTCCCTCTCAGAGGTGCTGTCCTTGGTCAGACGAGACCCAGAGTCCCAAGGTGCATTCTCAGGAGACCACCTCCCACCCAGAGGGGAGGTGGAGAAACATCCAGCAACACTTTCACTGCTGCTCACAGTTGCCACTGCACCACACCATCATCTTCTGCTGCCACTTCAGTCTCTTGAGTTTCCATCCAGGTGTCAGTGATTCCAGCTGTGAGTGGGGGAACCTCACTGCTAACGCAGGCTGGCAGTTCTTCCACAGCAGACCTAAGCAGCACTTACACCTGACTATTGCTCACTTAACAAAACAAAAGTCTCTCAATTGAGATTAATTAGCTCTATTTTTAAACCCTGGAAAAGTGGAAGTTAATAGCACGCCCAACTCTTCTGCGGCACCCATCCCTCCAATCCAATCCAAACCAAACCAAACAAAACAAAACACCCATTCCTACATTCCCTATCTCACTTGGGGGTGGCATCAAACCCACTGCTTAGCGAGTTCAGTTCAGCCGAGGGTGAACCCCTCAATCAGGACAGGCGAAGCGCAGTTCTGCTGCCCTTTGCTCACACAAGAAGGATAACAACATTTCCTGACTCCTGCACTGAAGTGATCTGTAACCCAACACCAGCCAAAGCTGATCACTTTGGCACCCAGCTCTGTCTGCTGGATACCTAGCGGGAGTGCGTGTGTTCATGTAAATACAGTCTGGTCCTGAATCTTTCCCCCCGCCCAGTTCATCCCTAGCTGTCAGGGGAGAGCTCATGCAAACCTTGCTTACAATCCTAAGGACTGGTAGGAGAGAAAACAGCAGAATAAAAACAGTGGACTGCAAGAAGGCAAACTTCAGCAAACTCAGAGCCTTGGTAGGTAAGATCCCGTGGGGAGCAAGTCTGAGGGAAAAAAGAGTTGGCAGGTATTTTAAGAGTCATTATCAAGGGCAAACGAGCAAACTATACAAATGTGTAGGAGAGATGGGAAGTCGGGTAAGAGACCCCCCCTCCTCCCCCGGCTTCACCAGATTTTCAATGACCTCGTAAGATCCAAAAAAATTAATTAATTGGTTAAAGAATTAGCGTTAGCTTAAGTTTGGTTAAGAACAAAATATGTGTGTGTTTTAATGAAAGGCCCTGACTAGCTAGTGGGAGGAAGGGCTTGAAATAATGAGTTTTAAGGCCTAAAGGAATGAAGTCTGGTTCAAAGAATAAGTAATGAAATAAGGGGAAGTTTTTAAAAAGAAGGCCTCTGACTGCAGATGTTTTTCAATAAGAAAAAAAGAGGTGGGAAGTGAGGAAACAGTGGGAAGTGGGAAGGAACTGCAGAACTACAATTCATTAGCAAACTTAACACCATCAATTTGGGCTTGAATAGGGACTGGGAGTGGCTGGCTCACTACAAAAGCAATTTTCCCTCTCTTGGTATTGCCATTTCCTCATCAGTTATTGGGAGTGGACCACATCCACCCTGCCTCAATTGGCCTTGTCAACACTGGTTCTCCACCTGTAAGGTAACTCCCTTCTCTTCATGTGGCAGTATATCTATGCCTGTATCTGTAACTTTCACTCCATGCATCTGAAGAAGTGGGTTTTTTTTACCCACGAAAGCTTATGCCCAAATAAATCTTTTAGTCTTTAAGGTGCCACCGGACTCCTCGTTGTTTTTGTGGATACAGAATAACACAGCTACCCCCTGATAGTCTGTATCCTAGGAACTGATGGCCAGGTTGGAGAACAAAGAGAGAGGTGGAGGCCAGGTGACCTGCTGGTCTGGGAAAGAGACAAAGGACGGAGGAGGGGCATCTGGGCATGTCTGAGGTTGGGCTGCAGGAAGCAAGTCAGTCTCCTGTTTTGGGACTCGGGGGAAGAGCCCAGGGCTCTGGGCTATGGATTCCCCCAAGATGGACTTTGCTGAATGTTCCTAATTTCTGTGCTAAGAAGATCTGTTCTATGCTGTGTTCCCGAGGACTAATAAACCTCCTGTTTTACCTTCTGGCTGAGTCACTGCTGACTGCGAGTTTGGGGTGCACGGCCCCTTTGGGGCATGGGAGGCTTCCCCAGGTGTCCCATTCAGGCAGATCCACTGCTGGGAGCTCACGGTGAGAACAGGGGGCTGAATGCTCCGAGTCAGACCCAGGAGATGCTGAAGCCAAGGAGGCTTGTCCTAGTGAGAGTGTGCCCTGCAGGGTGTCACACGGCAAGAGGGGCCTGTCTGAACTTCATTCGAAGTGGTTCCAGAGCACCCAGCCTGTGCTCTCCGTTACAGTTTCCACCTGCATCTCCAAGCCTCGGACCTTCTCTTCCATCAGGTCTGTCAAGCAGCACTTAGTACAGACAAGCTCTTCTCAGCTACTCGCTCTAGCATCATATACATCCCACAGCTCCCATATCCAGTCATCTTCATTGTCTCTTCCATGGCTTCAGTCACTGCCGCTGCTGCCTCTGTACCTGTCATAGCCTTCCTGCCTAAATTCTCACTGCCCCTAAAGACCAGGGGCTTGTTCCTCCCTTCTCCGCCGACAGATCTGCCACTCAAACTCCCCTGTTTACAGTTCTGTTTGTCACACCTGTGCTGCTGGCTGACGGTTTGGCTGCCTTTATAATTCCCCTAATCAGGGAAGCCCGCCCCCTAATCAGGGCTCTGCTTCTCTCACAGCACACTGCCCTCTACCAGCCTCTACAAACTGAACAAGGAAAAAACAAAACACACACACACAAAACCCTGCTGGGTTTAACACGGCCCACAGCTCCATCAGCTTTATTCATGGTTCCACCTGTAACCCCCATAACCAGGCAAGCTCCCGATCCCAGGTCCTTCTGAGGATCCCATGACGGTGTGCTCAGAGTGAGAGGTGAGAGTCACCCCCCCAAATGTCACCACCGCTGGAGCAGGGTAGATCAGTGCTCTGCAGCCTCTGCACCCTGTAGAACAGGAGTCGATGGAGCTGTTAACACATGGCTGTGGGTACACCCCCCCACACACACACACAGGGTGAGTAGCAGGACATCTCTCTGCGATGGAGGTACACCTGAAACACGTGGTAGGGGGTCGAGTACCTGTAAGGCACAAGGGAAAGTGGATTAAGAGATTCAAAGCTGGAATATTATTGTGGTGTGACCCATGTAGGCACCGAGACACAGAGACAGAGGGAGCAGAGTGATGACGACCCTGTCAGCTAGTTCCTGGCTTCTTCTCTGCTCACATTTCCTCCTCCAAATCCTCTCGCTCCATTCACCCTTTGCCTGCCTCCGAACCAGCCGCCGGGATCTCTTCTCATCTCCCTCCGTGAAGTCACCAAGCAACCTCCCTGTTCCGCTGGGCTGTGCCCATGAAGTGCATTTCACCTGTAAAATCTGCCTTGGTGACCTTTCCTAGGGATCCCCACTGCTTGGAGCTTGTGCATCATCCTCATCCCGTCACCTCTCGTCTCCATGCACGCTGCTTCCTGAGCCTGCAACCCAGCAACTCCCAACTCCCCATCCAGCTTCAGACACTAATACTGTAAACTCAATAACACTGATAGACTCTGTGTGTGTGTGTGTGTGTAGGGTCCTCTTTCAGATTGAGAAGTACTTACATCTTTAGCCCCCTTAGCAAATCATAGCCAGACATCCTCAGCTGAACACTGCAACACTGTTACACTCCGGCTGAGAAGATGAAAGCTGAGCTCTTTAGTTTTATGAAACAGTTGAAGTTAAATCCTCAGTCACTGGAAATACATCTGTGTCCACTGAAGCCAAATGAACAGCTGTAGAGTTTTTTAAAATACCCAGTTCAGTCTTGGCTAGAATCAAGATACTTTGGAGCTGAGATTTTCAAAGCTATTGCAGAGATGTGAATATCCCAGTGCCCTCAAAATTAATGTACATACGGCATCCAAATCCCTTTGAAATTAAACTCTTCACTTACAAAGCCTGTGTTCACCAATGCCTGCTACTGGGTAACCCCAAAATAATTCTTTTAGGAGAAGAACCCTGGGAGTTTGCTAAGAACTGGAAAAGGTCTCTGTGGGATTCAGCCCTAAATTTCAACTATGAAACAGCACATTTCGATAGTTGTAACGTGAAGGAGTCGAATCAGACTTACCCAGTTCACTCAGGAGAAGACATGAAGGGAAGTTGTTAGAAAAGCCCTGAGCTGCTTGTGCTTTTATATGGTGTCTTACAGCATGTGGAGGGTCTGAAGCACCTTTGTGTATGATGTCCACGCTAGTTACCAACCACAATTCATTAACAGGTAACTCCTCCAGCGCTGATGTCATTGTTTTACTCACTGTTTATATGGGTCTTTTCTCAGCCTCTCCTAACATGACAGGCAAGTTACACCCTGCAGGGTCCTTTCATTTAAAAACATTACGGGCCAAATTCAGGCCTGGTGTCATTCCACTGACCTCATTGGAGATGAGTGGGGCTGGCTGGAATGCAAGAATTCATTTTCCAAAAAATTCAAGAGTTCAGCCTTTTGTTTCATTTCTTATCGGGACAAAACTGAGACTTCAGAATTTTCACAAAAACTAACAAACAAACCAGAGAGCGACACACAGAGTCCCTGTACCAGCCAACAGCCGGAACACTACACCGCTCCTCTGGGATCTGGGAGGTCCAGGTTCAATACCCTGCCGTGAGTCAGGCAGAACAGGACCTTGGACCTGTGACTCCCACATGTCAGGTGGGTTCCCTAAGCACGGGGCTACTGTGGGGGGAGGGGGTGTCTCTCTCCATCCTCTTTCCCTATGACCAGAAACCCCATTGTGGAGCTGAGACCCCTGGCTGACCATGTTTAAACCGCGCCAGTTCTCTAAAAAGTTTTGGTTTTGATGAATTATTATTTTCCATCAAAAAACCTACGGCTGCTGCAACATCCTCAGTGTGCTGTAATGGTGGAATTCTCCCTTGTGACTCCCAGGAAGGATGGAGCCTTGATTCTGTGAGCTCAGCACCTTCACCCCAATGGGTCTGAGCCAACCCCATTGAAATCAAAGGGAGTCATCCCAATGAATTGGCTGGGCTTTCTATCAGGCCCTACGGCTTCAAATTCACCCCAGAGAGAGTGGACATTGCAAGGTCTGTGCACCATTTAAACCTTCAAAGTAGGCTTTAAGTGCAACTTAACTGGAGCATCGGCCTTTGTGCTGACCCTCAGCCCAGTTACAAATATCGTCCTATGGTGATTAGAAATTCAAGCCTCATCCAGACTCCAGTTATGTCTCAAATGCACTGGGACCGGGGATCAGGGAGATCATCATGGCAGAAGCTCAGATCGCTGCCCATTGCTGGGTTTCTCCTACGTGGAGATGAAGGACAACAGTGGGTAGAAGGACGCAGGGCAGGTTTGTATAAAGGGTTTGAGTTAATCCCTTGATTCTGATCTGCCTCAGCTCCATCCACAAGCAGCCAAATAAGCTATCGTGTGGTGAGAAAATGCAGCTGACAAAGGGCAGAAGTACTTGAGAGATGGAGATCAGGTGTTCTTGGCCCAGGTGGAGATGGCTGTGGGATGAGATTAGATTAGTTCAGTAACTGACCAATTTTAGGTCCTGCTGAGAGAATTTTTCCTTGGGGAAATGTTTCCTCTCATACTAGAATCATTTTTAAAGTGTAGCCCACACACCAAACAGGGCTTCCTCTCACCAGGGAAGGGAGAAGAGCATTTTTCAGAGAAAAATTTAAGGCCCAGCACATCAGGGCAGTCCATGGAGCCAGGCCCACTTACACCAGTTAAGGATCAAACCCTCACATATATAAAAACAATTAATAAAAATAGGAAACTAAAAGCTACTTTTGAAAGTAAATCAAATAGCCCTAAAATCTGAGGTAACGTTATGAATTGGTATCGGGATGGACATGAGAGACTTTGACATGTTGTTAGAAAAATAACTATTATTAAAAACAAACAAACAAAACCCTGGGACATCTAATTCCAGTAACAATCGATTGATATTGAAATAAGACAGCACTCCGTAGATACAGCACTTCCAGGAGTGTTTGTGACGTGCTTTGAAATCCTCCTTTCTGAGGAGGCCTCAGGACACTCATCTGTTTCTGTTCATCCTTGTTTTCTATGCAAAGGAGCAGAGACCTTTGGAGGTGCAGGTCACACAGGAAGTCGGGGCAGAGTCACAAATAGAACCCAGGAGTCCTGATGCCTCATACAACATGGTAACCACCAGTCGTGACCCCTGTTACACTGTGGGTACGTCTTCACTATCCACCGTATCGGCGGGTAGCAATTGATTTATCCGGGATCGATATATCGCCTCTCTTTAAGAGGCGATATATCGATCCCCGAACGCGCTCACCATCGACTCCGGAACTCCACCAGAGCGAGCGGCTGTAATGCAGTCGACAGGGGAGCCGCAGCTGTCGATCCCGCGCCGTCTGCACCCCAGGTAATTCGATCCAAGATACTTCGACTGAGCTGAAGTTGCGTATCTTGGATCGATCCCCCCCCAGTGTAGACCAGCCCTGTGTTACAAGACAGCATTAGTAACAGATCTTGTTAAATAATATTTAATGTGGCTTCCAAATATGTGACTAACAGGACAGTAATTGTTGTAGAGACTTATTCATATTTTTTTTCTGAGCTTCTGGTTGAATCATCTTCTGATCTAAACCTACCCTTTGACACACTAGTCAATGTGGGGATGTCAAGGCTGCTTCCCCACTCTGAACTTTAGGGTACAAATGTGGGGGCCTGCATGAAAACTTCTAAGCTTAACTACCAACTTAGATCTGGTCCGCTGCCACCATTCCCAAAGCTAATTCCCTTCCCTGGGTAGCCTTGAGAGACTGGTGAATACAGATCCAAACCCCTTGGATCTTAAAACAAGGAGAAATTAACCATCCCCCCTCCTTCCTCCCACCAACTCCTGGTGGATCAAGATCCAACCCCCTTGGATCTAAAAACAAGGAAAAATCAATCAGGTTCTTAAAAAGAAGGCTTTTAATTAAAGAAAAAGGTAAAAATCATCTCTGTAAAATCAGGATGGAAAATAACTTTACAGGGTAATCAAACTTAAAGAGCTCAGAGGACCCCCCTCTAGCCTTAGGTTCAAAGTACAGCAAACAGAGATAAACACCCTAGTAAAAGGTACATTTACAAGTTGAGAAAACAAAGGTAAACTAAGACGCCTTGCCTGGCTGTTTACTTACAAGTTTGAAATATGAGAGACTTGTTCAGAAAGATGTGGAGAGCCTGGATTGATGTCTGGTCCCTCTTAGTCCCAAGAGCGAACAACCCCCCAAAACAAAGAGCACAAACAAAAGCCTCCCCCTCCCCCCCAAGATTTGAAAGTATCTTGTCCCCTTATTGGTCCTTTGGGTCAGGTGTCAGCCAGGTTACCTGAGCTTCTTAACCCTTTACAGGTAAAAGGATTTTGGAGTCTCTGGCCAGGAGGGATTTTATAGTATTATACACAGGAGAGCTGTTACCCTTCCCTTTATAGTTATGACAGGGGATCTACTTTAACTCTGGGCCTTCTTTGTGCATGAAGATAACGACTCTCCATAGGAATTAGCAGGGTGTAAATTTCAAGCTTGTTTGTAGGTGGTGTAGGATTATAAATCTCAACAGATCATTAAAGAATCAAAAACTACATTATAAGACACTTATGTCAGGGGCAGTGAAGCCAGTGTGTTCTGTGGCCAGGCGTCATTGCCAAGGGGCCAGAGGCAGTGGATGGGGAGAACTGGGGTGTGAAACATGGGGATGCTCAAAAATTACTTAAAAAAAAAACAAGGCAATTCCACAGCCCCAAATCTTTGTTAGCACCAAATTAAAGTTCCCCAGAGCTACCCTCTGCCCTTCCAGAATGCGGAGAGCGGCTAATTTTTGACCTTTGAAATCCAGGAAGTAAAGAGCTAAGATCCACACCACCCGTGCAAGACAACCTTTACTCTGCCCTATTTGAATGATGCCCCAGCTCGCCAATGACATACAGACTAGCACTCTGCCCTTACAGATGCCTCAGATCACCCTGGGAAAGGAGTACAGGAGCGTGTAGGACAAAGCCCTTGGTCTCCACAAGAGGATGCACTCACTGGAAGGCTACGACAATTGAGGAGGAATCTGAGGACATCTCTTAGGTCTGGGATGCTCTCAGCAGAGCACAGAATAGAGCTGAAAGAGCCCAATGACCCTACAATTCATGCCCCTAGGAACGTTCCCCTCCCCCTAACAAACAAGGGCTGGATGGACCTGGTGCTCTGGGAACCACAGAGTGGGCAGAAGAACCAGCAGAGTGGGTACCGCTGTTGGGCACTGTAGAAAAGGAAGATGGGACCCTTCGCCTCGTACCAACCCCAAAATTCAGTAGGTAAAAGGGGAACATTTCCCCCGACCTCCAAGGGGAGGAATGCTGGGGAGCATGGCTCATACCAGATATTATTCCAGGCTGGATGGGCCAGCAGGGGTCTGGCAGGTGCCCTCAGGAAAACGGAGCGCAAGTCCCACACACCCTGTTTCTGCAGCCTGCTGCTTGCCTGGTGCTCAGCACTGCAGGTGTTTCACTGGAGCGCACAGCACTTTCCTGATGTTATAGTGGGTTGTAAGGTTACACAGGTGGCACTTGGATGTGAAGAAAAACAGCAGAACAGCCTGACCAGAGGCTCTGAGCAGCCAAAGCCGCAGGGCTAGAGCTAAACAAATCAATGTAAATTCCATGTGACAGAAATAACATCCCTGGGAGAGACGTTCACCCAGGAAGGGGGACAGGTAGCTCACAGCACGGCTGCGCCCATCAACAACACGCCCCCCAGCAGCCAGGGCAGGGTACAAAGACCCTTGGCATGGCGCTGAGCTAGCACGTGTCTGGATAAGGCAGGGAGGGGGAGGGGAGGAATGGGGCAGGAGATTTCACCTGCTGGAGGGAGGAGGGGGCAGCTTGGCTGTTTGCCAGGGGCTGAGGGGGTGGCTGGGCCTTTCCGGGGTGGACATGGATGGCCCCGGAGAGACAGGGAGGGGAGGATGCCCAGCCATGGCCAGTGTCTGGGAACCCCTGATGTGTCACCCCAGTGGGCCCTGGTGAGGAAGGGAGAGGGGCTAGCTCTGTTTTCGGCTGCCCCTGCAGCCCATCAGGGTCTCCGCAGCCCAGTCACCACGTCTGCTCAGCCAGGAGTCAGTCAGCACCGGGTGGCTTTGCACAAACCCCAGCTCAGCCCAGGCTGGCGGCTGGCCCCATGGGCTGTCTGAAGGAGGGAGTCTGTGCAGGGAGACAGGGCAGCAAAGCCACACACCGTGCCCCCAGGCCTGGGCTGTAAGGGGGAGCCCTGTGCGGGGATTTCCATCAAACTCTGCTCCTCTCAGCCTCAGGGTGTGGGATACACCCCTTGCCCCTTTATCACTAATTATCACTAGTGTGGTAGCATTCACCTGGGCTGGGATCAGCACCCTATTGTGCTGGCACCTGGTGGCCAGTTAGAGTGATGCACAGAGTGTGTTTCCCTCCCGGAACATGCAAGAAAGGAAGGTATCAAATAAAACCTTGGTTAAGTTAATTGCTCAGCTGATTACCCAACTCGTCTGTCTTAGGGGTCTTTGGATATTGACTGCTTAACGAAAGGAAAGGACTCTTTGATTTGATTTTACACTTTTATTGGCTACCCTTATCAACCGCAAAGATTATAAAAGAACGCAAAGTGGCACTGGTTTATGATTGGACTGAGAGAAACTGGAAAAACTGGTCAATACGCTAATCATCCAGGTTTTAAGAAGCACATAACACATCTATAACAGAAAGCAGCGAAATTCCTATTCAACAATTATCCTTTGACTTTGTACCAAAAAAAAGGGAATTTTGACCAAGCCCCTTAAAGCAGAAGGAACGCACTCAAGCCCATTAGTAAATCTCTCCAGGGGTAGTTGACTCAACAATGCAAAACAATTCCAGGCTGCTGCATAAGGGTGCCCAACCTATGGCTCGTGCAGCATTTCATAAGGTCCAGGGCCTGCTTCAACGCAATATACTAACGGCCAATTCATTAGCATTTTAGCATCATATTTACATCATTTTAGTTTACACAAGTGTGTAAATAGACAATGCTGTATATAGGCTGTTTCTAGCTAAATACATACAAAACAAGCTGACCTAAAAATATAAATCAATACAGGTGACTTTAAATCTTATTAAAATATGTAGAATCTCTTTGGCCCACACAAGGTTGTGCTTAGGTTTATATGGTCCTCCTGTGTAACAAGGTTAACATGGGTTACCTAGGGAGGTGGTGGAATAACATGGGTTACCTAGGGAGGTGGTGGAATCTCCTTCCTTAGAGGTTTTTAAGGTCAGGCTTGACAAAGCCCTGGTTAGGATGATTTAGTTGGGATTAGGTCCTGCTTTGAGCTGGGGGTTGGACTAGATGACCTCCTGAGGTCCCTTCCAACCCTGATATTCTACGATTCTATGATTCTAAGGTGGTGCACCATTGCATAAGAAAATTTGAGCCATTACTCACATGCCAATCCACCAATCCCCTTCCCAATGGATCTGTTGCAGTTACCTCTTTTAACCAATACTCACGCCAGTTATATTAGCTTAGAACCTGGTAAACTGGTAAACAATCCGAACCAACTAACAAGAATGCCTATATTTTTATGACAGGCTGCATGCAGTTCAAGAGGCTTTCACACGTAGTTGTATTTTCTGTCTGTATACACCTAAAATCCCTATTCAACAATTATCCTGCGAAGGTGACTGTTTGGAATTTTGACTGAGTCCCTTAAAGCAGAAGGAAAACACTCAAGCCCATTAGTTAAAATCTCCACTGTTGCTTGACTCAACAGTGGGTATTGGTCCTGCTCTGAGCAGGGGGTTGGACTAGATGACCTCCTGAGGTCCCTTCCAACCCTGATATTCTAGGTTAATGCATAAAACAACTTGAGCAATTCCTCACATGCCAATCCACCATAGGTGTCCTTCCCAATGGATCTGTTGTAGTTATCCCTTTTAACCAATACTCAAACCAGTTATATTAATTCAGGATCTGATAAACACTCTTAACCACCTAAGAAGAACACCTATATTTTTATGACAGGCTGCATGCAGTTCAAGAGGCTTTCATACATAGTTTTATTTTATGTCTGTATACACCTAGAACTCAACAGGCAGTGTGCAGCTATTAACTATGGGGGATGTACCCTGACATCTGGTGGTGAATTGTGGCAAGTTGTGGAAAAGAACTTCAGGGGCTGATCTTGTTTGCATAGGCACACCCACCCCGCCTAGCATGAGCCCACAGCAGCCCCAAATGGTCACTTTGACTGCTGTGGGATCCCCAGTTTCTCTCTAATTGGGGCAGGAAGAATAAAGTATTGTTACACTGACTATGTGAATCAAGGACAATGGAACTGTTTATGACAGAGGGACTCGCCATCAACTAAGTAGCACTCACTAGACAAGGGACATGGGTTCCAAAACCCAGTGAAGGGGGGAGTTGGAGATGATGGGGGTGGGCTGGCTGTTAAGCGTCTGAGCCATTGACTGTACTCCCCCTCTCTCCATTGTAGACTATCAGATCTAATTTTAATTCTATGAGAAGTCTAGTACAGACTGCTGAACTAAATGCACTTTGGGCCAATGGTGTATCTGCACTGTGGCTCTCCTACTGTAAGCTGAAATCACTAAAGAGCTAAAATTGCTAAGAAGTGAAATCATTGAGTGATGTGGGGGGGCTTGAAAATATGTTGCTGACTGGTGCAGTTTGTGTGACAGCTGGTGGAGTGGAGCAGTTTGTGGAATTGTGCTCACAGCAGAACCCCATGGAGGGGTGAGTGTGTGATTGGCCTTGGACCATGTAAGGTGCCCCCCCCCAGGTGGGAGGTAAAACTCTGCAGATAAAATTTTGAACTCTGGGGCTGCACTGACCAGGGACAGAGACTTTTGGGTTGTTGGAGTTTTGGGTGCTTTTTGGGTTGCTGGACCCATGAGACTTTTTGGGGTATTGGACTTTTGGGATTTTGGGTGATTTCTTGGGTTGCTGGACTTAAGACCCTGAGGGGAAAAGGATACTGCCAAACTTACTTGGGGGTCGGTCTTTTGCTCATGGTTTCTGCTATGAACCCTGTTTGTGGTGTTTTCCCAACATAATGCCGTGTTGTTTCCCTCCTTTATTAAAAGGATTTTGCTACACTCAGACCCCGTGCTTGTGAGAGGGGAAGTATTGCCTCTTAGAGGCACCCAGAGGGGTGATATGTAATTGTCCCAGGTCACTGGGTGGGGGCTCGAGCCAGTTTCGCCTTGTGTTATTGAAACGGAACCCCTAGATACTGAACCCGGCCCTTGTTGCTGCCAACTCAGACCGGCAGAAGGGTTACACTATTTAAAAGCTACTTTACAAACTTTATCAAAACAAGGGCACAAGCTATAACTCTGGAAAAGAGAGAGAGAGAGAGAGAGTTAAAGCTGCCTAACTGAGGGTACTTAATGTCACCAGGAGTGAGGATTCCCAGGTGGCCAGCCAGAATTCCAGTCTTCTCCTTTTCTTGGCTTTCAGGAAGTGATGTGCTGAAGGAGGCAGGGCATTTTATCCCCTTTCTGCTGTGAGTTCAACTTGGTTCTTTTTCTGGGAGAAGCTGGCATGGACCAATCAAATGATGACCCATGCTTGTGATGAAGGCTGGAAATGTCCAACCAAAATGAGACTTGTTTCTTCTCCCCATCCAACCATTTCTTTTGAGTTCTTACTTGGGGGTGTCAAATTCCAGTCTCTTTTGTGCAAAACTCCTGGTGTTACATCAGGTTGTGTAGGACAATTAGGCCATAGCCAGGAGTACGACCATCTTGGGACAGCCAGTGAACACCTGCTGCTCAACTCCGCTCAGCAACCTCCTTTCACAAATTGCTTTCCATGGGCCCCTCTTGCAATGCACTCCAATCACCATTGCACGCTATGCTGGCCAAGCTGCAGTTTGCCCTCAGCACTTTGCTGGCTGCTGAAATGTCCAGTTTAACTTTCAAAAGGAGTTTTTTACAAAGTCTTGCCACATTCTTTGATGCTTTTTAAACGTGTTGGAACAGTCCACTCTGCAGGATCATGGAGTCACTTGAACTGTTGTCCTCCGGCAGGCTGGAACAGCTCGATAAACCTGCCATCCTGGTCTCCTTATTTTACAATTGTGGCAGGATCTCTGTGTGTGGCTGAGCTGGGCCTGTGCTGCATTGATCCAGAAGCTACATTTCTGATTATTTAATTCTGTGACCAACTGTTCTTATCAGACATTTTTCAGTTTCATCCCCTTTTATTTCCTGCCTCTCCCAGCCCAGGTGTATTTCACGTATTTGTGGTAACATGAGCGCGCTTGATGGCAAATATTATCTTACTTCTTACTTTTATCACTAATTAAAAAAATCAATATGAATGCAACCCCTTTGTTTTCCTAACAGGATCACCCCTCAGCAAACCCTGTCATAATGTTCACAGTGTCTTGCCCAAAGCATTACCAACTTCTAGCTGACTTTCCTTCTCAATTTAACGTCATTTCACCAAAGTATTTTAATCCGTCAAATACACCGTCAATTCCCCCCATGTGGTGAGAGGATTTCAACTTGGATTTTCCCACCCCAGGAGAGTGCTTGAAGCACTAAACTGTTAGAGAGGTACCGCCACTGTCAGTGACTGGACATGGGTGGCCGTGCCTAGCAGTTAGAGGAGGATCAGGCCTAGTGGTTGGAGCAGGCACCAGTAGCCAGGAATCAGA
The DNA here is from genome assembly GCF_002925995.2 of Terrapene triunguis. Classification (NCBI taxonomy): domain Eukaryota; kingdom Metazoa; phylum Chordata; order Testudines; family Emydidae; genus Terrapene; species Terrapene triunguis. The sequence continues at coordinate 9,717 of NW_020664750.1, read as the reverse complement.
GCCCAGGGTCAGAGCAGGAGTCAGAGGCCAGATGCCAGAGCCCAGGGTTACAGCCGGAGTCAGGAATTGGAGCCGAGGGTCAGAACCAGGTTACCTGCCGTGAGGCAAGGCTGGGTCCAAGGCAGGAGCAAGACTGGAACAAGAGAGGAGCAAGGCTTGGAATGAGCAGGAGCCATCTCAGCCGTGGGTGAACGCTCTGAGCAGCTGCTGACCTGCTGCTGTTGCTGGACTGAAGACCTGCTCTGTTGACTCTTCCAGCCAATCAGGCCATTGAGCTAGTTAGGCAGCCTGCTACAGGCTGACTGTGCTCATTAGGTTTCCCAGAGTCTTGCTCTGCTGCAGGTCCTGAGTCCTGACAACCACCTCCCCCTCCATCCATTTTGTGTGGGGTTAGGTGTGTCCTGAGAACACTCCTGGATCAGGCCCTGCAGGCCAGACACGAGGGAATGGAACCTTCTGGGGTGTCGGCGTGAGGCAGGTTCCCAGGTGTGATGCAGCTGTGTGCCTGCTCATTGGCAGAAATGTAGGCACCTGGGGCTATAATGGTGGAAATGTAGCTGTCGAGGGACTTTAGGCACCTACAGGGTCAGGTGAAAGCTGAGCGGTGGTTTTTTGAGTGCCCAGGGTGCCCCATGCTGGACTTGGGGGGTTAAAACGACACCTAACTCCTTTTCATGGATCTAGCCCTGAAGAAGTTGTACCAGACTTCACAGGGGTTTCTTACAGACTCTGTTTCACATGAGGCCAGGGTGAGTGAGCCGAGCAGAGATACTGGGGCATCGTCTTCTTCTCAGAACATTTCTCCTAGTTTAGAGACCAGCTCCATTCCAGTTAGTTTTGCCTGAAAAGAAACCATCTAACCTGACATATAGTGTTGGTGGAAGGGACAAGCTTTTGATTCACCAGAATCCCGTCTGATCTGATTTGGTCGGTCTCTCTGCTGTTTGTCGGTTTAGGGTGTCGTTTTGTTTTTGCTGGGCTCACCCACGTCTAGAGATTCTGACAGGGCTGGGCCAGGTGTGTCTGGTTTTCTATGGGCATGCATAGGTGGTCTTGGTGCTATTATATGGACTATTCAGCTCTGGGTTCAAGAGCCTTGGTCAGAACTTTCTGAGCATCTTTTGCAGCCTCATCCAGAAAGCTCTGCAGCATGTAGCGTGTGGTCACAAAAGAAATCCCTCCCCCTGCTAGGTACCCAAGGCCTGGTACAAAATTCAGAATAAATTCCAGCACCATCAGTGCTCCACATGCAGATCTGGAAAGTACAGTCAGTACAAAGTCTTTTGTTATTTCTGAGGCCAGTGGAGACTTTTTGATAACAGATTTCAGCTCTGCAACAGGCTTGTCAACCTGCTGAGCCAGTCTAGTGAGAGACTCATCATCCAAGCCAAAGGCCTCACAGTAACGCTTCATGTGAAAAACCAAGATGGCTATATCACAGACGAGAGAGAGGCCTGGAACAGGAAGAACACCAATACCACATGACAATAGGGCCACTGCCCAAATATGCTCCTGCAGTTCAGCCTTTTTCTTCTCCAGGATCTTTGCAGAGATGTTGGGGATGGCCAGGATGAAAACGTGTCTCTTCTGATCATCCAGCTCATTCTCCAGGGTCTCCTGCAGGAGCTGGAAATCATAGTTGGCCAATTCCCAGCTGCAGAGCAGGAAAACCCGCGGGGAGGCCTCACCTGCTTCTCTCAGGTTCTTTATGCAGTCCTCCCTGATCTTCTGCAGGGTTCTCACCTCATTGAAATTCTTTTTCCTTTTTTCAGCATTCAAGTCATTATCCACTTTGGAGCGCACGTAGTAAAACCTCTTCCCCATCTTGTGAATCTCGCGGGCCAGGGTGGTGTGGTGGGAAGTGAAGCGCGTAGCACTGACGATGATGAAGAAGTCGTAGTTGTTGAATTTTACCTGATTAAGGTATTTGTCTGCCTGAAACCTCGGTGTCCCAATTCCTGGCAGGTCGCATAGTTTTACATTTGGGAGTCTGGGGTGTGGATAAGCCGTTGGCTCCATCGTTGTTTGTGCCACCCCAGTCTTAGCAGCTCCTTCATCATCATCATGCAGGCCCAGGATGGCATTGATGAAGGATGATTTCCCTGCACCTGACTCTCCTGTGATGGCGATGTCCAGTGGGATGTTTTCTAATGACTCCAGCTTCTTCTGAAGTTCAGCAGCTGCTGCCGTGAGGTTTCCGCTCTCAACAATGGCTTTCAGTTCTTCAGTTTCTCTTCTGGAGAGTCTACCAGCCATGGCAGCCTTTGGTGGTGGCTCAGTTGTTCTTATCACTGATCTTAGAAAAAGGAAAAGAAAAATTCCAGTGATTTATTTTTATTAGGATAAATCAGATCAACCCCTTTCCTTCAGAACCTGCGACTGGCTGGGGGAAAGGTTCATTTTGACATCAATTTTAACCATATAAGGTTGTAATAAAGTTTAACACAGGCTGATTTTCCTAGAAGCAAACATCCAACCTTTACAATAGCAAATGCTCTGGGACGTTTGATTACATTAAAGGGGGGGAAAGCAACAGCTAAAGTTCAGTTCAAACCCACCTGCTCAGTACACTGTGTTTTCAAAACATTCCCATACACACATTGCAGCTTGTCCCTAGCATGACCAGCTGATGAACTACAGTGAACCTGCCGGCTCAATCCTGGATCTCTTCCCTCCACCCCAGCTGAGCTGCAGGGAAATGATCTACCAAAGATCTCCAGTGGAATGGTGCTTCACAGCAATTACAATACCACCCTACAGTGATTGCTTTGAAAGAGGCCACAGGGACATGTATAGAAAGTAGAGTTGTTGCTTTTAGTTTGTAATCATGTACTACATAGAATCAGGGGTAGCCGTGTTAGTCTGTATCCACAAAAACAACGAGGAGTCCGGTTGCACCTTAAAGACTAACAGATTCATTTGGGCCTAAGCTTTTGTGAAAGAACCCACTTCTCCATATGCATGGAGTGAAAATACAGGCATAGCTATATACTGGCAAACAGGGCCGACGAGGGGGGAGGAGAAGCCGGTACAAATTACGGGGGCCTGGCAGTCCGGAAGGGGGCCCGGGGCCTGGCTTCCCCCCGCCCTCTCGTCAGCCCTGTTTAGCCAGTCCGCCCTTGATGGGGGGCCTGGAAAAAATTTTCACCGGGGCCCGAACCCGCTCTCGGAGGTCCTCCATGAAGAGAAGGGTGGAGAACCAGTGTTGACAAGGCCAATTCAGGCAGGGCGGATGTGGTCCTCTCCCAATAATTGATGAGGAGGTGTCAATACCAAGAGAGGGAAAATTGCTTTTGTAGTGATCCAGCCACTCCCAGTCCCTATTCAAGCCTAAATTGATGGTGTGAAATTTGCAAATGAATTGCAGCTCTGAGGTTTCTCTTTGAAGTCTGTTTTTGAAGTTTTTTTGTTGAAGGGTAGCTACTTTTAAATGTGTTATTCATTGATAAGTTATTTTATTAAAAAATAAAGTAGAAGGGGGACCTAGCTCTAATCATTCTTGGCCTCATTAGCATATGTAGAGTATGTGTGAGCCAAAAATCAGACCCCCGAATTTTATACATTTTTTAGTAAAGAAATCCCCCCAGTCAGTTGAGGCAACCCATTCAACACTTTAAAAAGTTATTTTTCTGTTCATATGAACTTGCTCTGCACCAAATCTGCACAAAAAGTTCCAACACTTTGTAAGTTTTAATGTCTCTGTTTCTTATCAGTTTTACAACATTTCTTTAAAATCAAAGTTTAATCCTCCTTTCAAAAGAAAACTTGCTACAGCCATAACTGTGGCATTGTCACCACTCCCCCAGAGTAAATGTCAGCACGCCGGTTACTCTGCCTGAAGGAGATGTTGTTTATAACCCTGTAATTAATGGTGATTGCCAGTATGCACTTGCTACCCTTTTTGGCCCAAGCAGTTTTGCCAATATTTGGGACCTTGCCGGTTGTTTCCATTAGCAGGAGACCTTGATGAAGGAATCAGGTATTTCTTTGTTGCAGTCCTGATTCTTTGCAAAGAATGTGCACGAAGGGCAGGATTCACAAGGGGGAAGTTAGGCATTGCCAGGCTCAGCATTGCAGCACCTAACTTACGTGACCTGCCACCCTGTGAATTCACAGCCCTGAGTCAGCTGCCCAGGCTCATACAATGCCTGGCGAGAGTCAGGAGCCTAAAAAGGGATTCACAGAAGCCCCTGCTACATGGACCTCCCAGATCCCAGCACCCCTCCCTGATCCGTGAGGATGGGGGAGAGTCTCAGCAAGAGATGCTCTCTGCTAGCACTGAACAAGGAGCTTTATTAGAATAAGGGGAACAGGAACATCCCTACGTAGCTACTCCATCGGCCACGCTGTGTCTCCTAGAGCCTTCTCCTGCCCCCCACCTGCCTGGCTGCCTGCTGCTACTGAAACCATAGCGCATGTATCCTCTCCCACCTGGTGCCTCCCAGTCCTTCACCTCTTGACCCAATCTGCCCCTTGCATCCAGCAAGGAGTCTATGGGTAGCAGGAGGGACCCAGGAGACTCCATGTAGCAGCCATGGGAAGATGGGGGGAGGCCGGGATGTGGCAGTAGTGGGTGACTGGAGGCTGCTTGCGGAGGGAAAGAGGCCAGTTGGGGTGGGGGTGGAGGTGGGGCTGGAGAGGACTCCAGGAACCAGTCCTGAAGGACAGGGTGTGGGGAGGACATGTGGGTGGGGTGGGGGAGTTTCCAGGGACTGATTGGGGGTGAGGGGCATGATGCCGTGGTGGGGAACTCTGGGGACCACTTGGGGGTGGGGGGCACAAAGCTGGGGTGGGGCTGCAGGGAGGGGATGCTGCATTTGGTGTCTCGGCACCAGGGGATGCCATGGGACCCAGTTGGGCACTTACCAGCCGGGTTGTCCAGTAGGCCTGGGGTCCACAAGTGGTGGCTCCAAGGCCCGCCGACCCTGCCATCTCCAAAGAAAGTGGAGAAGAATTTGGATTAGGGCCCCAACAGTGCTGCCCTCTGATTGGGCTGCAGAGTGAGCATGTCATAACCCATAGCTCCCTGGTTGGCGGGGCAGGGCATAGTGGAGACACATGAGGCTGTCCTCGGGGGTGTGTAGAGACGTCCCCCCCGAAACGTCGCTGCTCCCCCCATTCCCATCCCTGTGCTGCTGCCAGTGAAGCTGCAGCTGACACACTGTGCCTCGCATCCCGACCCAACTGCCAGCCCCTTGCTGGAGGAGTCCTGCACTGGGGAGCGGGCACAGCTCCACACGGCTCCAGCCCCAGATTGACTTCAGCCTGAAAAGCATCTGGCAGGCTGGATTTGGCCTGCGGTCTGCCTATTGACTCCCTCTGCCTTCCCATACCCTGATCTCCCTTGTGACCGCCCTGATCCCCTCTCCTACTTACCTTAACCTTTCACCCTCTGCTGGCTTGTTCCCTTCACAATACAAACATGCTTTAGACCCCCCCACACCCTTGCATTTCCAACACCTCTCCATGGGGTTCTGCTAGCAACTCAGCAATATATTTTCAGCCCCACACACACACACTTAACACAGCTTTTAGTGATTTCACTCTTATTAAGGAAACCTCAGTGCTAATACACTCAGAACCCCTAGCCCAAAGTTAGTCTAATGCTTAGACCTAAGCATCAATGATTTCAGTCTTATAGAATATAACAAAACTCCTATTAGAATCAAAGTTATTTCTACTTTTATAACATGAGATTATCAACACCATACTTGTGACTATATCTATCACCATCCTCACTCTACTGGTCTTTGGAACCCATGTCCCTTGCCTAGCGAGTGCTACTTAGTTGAGGGCAAGGCCCTCCGTCTTAAAGTGCCAAGTACAGTTCTACTGTCCTTGATTCACATAACCAGGATAACAATGCTTTATTACTCCTGCCCCAATAACAAAGAGACTGGGGATCCCACAGCAGCCAAAGTGACCATTTGGGCAAGCAGTCCCTTCATGCTAGGCAGGGTGGGTGATCAGCCTCTGAAGTCCTTTTCCACAGCTCACCACCAGATGTCAGGGTAGAGCTCATTCTGAGTCTGCTTACAAACACAAATTCCACGGTCATGTCTAGGCTAACGACTCAAAGATCTACCTCTCTGCTAGACCTGTCTTCTTCTGGCCAAACTAAACTTTCATTACATTGTTCATAGTCAAATGATTTAAATCAGATTGTTTCTTTGCCTCCAAAATTTTTACAACACTCAGCTGCTTAATCCCCTCCAGCCTCTGCAGAGTTAACTTCTTTTTTTTTTTGTCCTTAAATCACATGTTTGTCTTCCAAAATGACACCTTCATCAGCTCAGAAATCACCATTTCAGGTACTGTTCCAGGGATCTGAATTCCCCATGCCTGGACTTACTGCTTCCCTTACTCCTGCCACTATGCCCCTCAGGACTCCCAGAAAGTTTTCTAGTCTCTTTATCTGTTGCCTGCCTGCTTGTCTGGACCCGATCCTGCTTTCCTCGCTGAACCGTCCCTTCCCATGGGCACAGGCTTTGTTCTACTACGAATTTAGCAAGGAGGGTGGGCTCCTCAACTAGCCCCCACCCCTCCTGGTCCCTTTTCTTAAACATTTCTCTCAAAATTGTGAGATCAGAACAATATCACTCACAAAAAAAATACTACTGCCCAAACTCCTATGTCCTTCAGAGTTGGGTCTCACACAGAAAATACCTCTTGAGACTCCTATATCCTTCACAGTTTACTCCAGTGCTCGGGTTAGAGCGAGAAACTCTAAGTTCTCCTCCTATTTTACTCGGCTCGCTACAACCGAGGGTGCACACACCAAATTCTATAATGATCGATCACTTTGTTTTATGCAGACTCTTATATTCTTACAACAAGCGTGGCATCTCACCTTGTTCCCCCACTGCAATTCTCCACCAAAAATGTTATGCTTATAAGAAGCACATGGAATCTTTTTCAAGGGGATAAAGCAATAATTACAGCCATGGAACTTCTATCCTTCGAACAATCATTAATACAATCAGCAAAGAATAAACTCAGAACAATTTCTTCTTACTAATTGAAAGCTAGAAAAATGGATTATAAAGCAAAATAAATAAAGTGGAGTATAATTTACTCCAGACAATTTCTCCCCATGAGGCTTTTAATAGAATCATAGAATATCAGGGGTGGAAGAGAGCTCAGGAAGTCATCTAGTCCAACCCCCTGCTCAAAGCAGGACCAATCCCCAGACAGATTTTTGCCCCAAATGGCCCCCTCAAGGATTGAGCTCACAACCCTGGATTTAGAAGGCCAATGTGCAAACCACTGAGCTATCCCTCATCCTACATCTTTGTAACCATCTTCTCTATTGTATAAAACATAAGTTGCTTCTCTTCACTTTTAAGGCTCTTCATGAGTTGTCCCTACCCTACATATCACCTCTCATTCAGTATTAAGTCTCTGTGATGAAATGGGGATTTGGGTAATATTGTTATGATTCCTATGCATACCTCAGTTTCCCTCTGTGTTTTGCATTGCTATGCACAGAGTGTAAAGGGTTAAAAAGCTGTTCCCGAGTCTTCGGAGAGGACTGGAGACCTGAGGTGTATGTGTGACTGTACAGTCTGGATGGTAAAGGGTCATTAAAGGATGGGCTGAAAGGGGGGGGGGGAGCATTGGCCTGCTAAACCCAGGGTTGTAAGTTCAATCCTTGAGGGGGCCATTTAGGGATCTGGGGCAAAAGTCTGTCTGGGAATTGGTCCTGCTTTGAGCAGGGGGTTGGACTAGATACCTTCTGAGATCCCTTCCAACCCTGATATTCTATGATTCTATGACCCGTATCAGTGGAGAATGTGGAAAAGCAACAAGAGCCCCAGTGACCAGGATGTTCACAACTAACACCCAAGAGCGCGTGCGCACACACACGCACACACCCCTCAGGACAAAGATTGGGAGCCAGAGATAGAAATGGAGTCCTTATCAGCACGGCTGGCTGACTGCAGTGGCTTGGCCAGGATGGACAATGACAAACTTTCCCTCTCTTGACTAAGCTAAGGACTTTTGCATTCTGTAGATCAGGTGACTAATCAATTGTTACCAGCCCTTGTGGCGCTGTGGGGGTCCTTGGGTTAACAATCTCTATGCCTGGTTTTCAGATGTCAGAGATTTGCTCAGCTTGATGTTCTGGAAGGGCAGGAGCTATCACTGGGCAACCTGAACTCTGCATTAACCATGGTTTTTTCCATTTCATATATCCCTGCCTACCTCCCTGCACCACAGCCCCTCCTCCCTGGACATCCCCAAACTTCTTCTGTCTCCGACCCCAAAGCTCGGCATCCCACACTGAGCCCCCCCATCCCACTCCCTGCACCACATGACCCCTACTGACCCCTCCGTGCAGCACAACACTTAGCACTGAGCCCTGCACCTCACTCTCTGCAGCACAGCAGCCCTTAAATGTGCCCTATCCACCCCCCTGCACCACAGAGCCCCCTCTGGACATCCCCAAACCTCTATTGAGCCCCCGCCCTGGAATTTTGGACCCCCTACTGAGCCCCCATGCCCTGATCCCTGCACCGCAGCACCCCGTACTGAGCCCCCACCCCCTCCGTGCAACATGATGCCCTTAACTGATTCCCGAGACTCTACTGCTGCAGCACAGAACCCCCCCAGACCTCCATCCTGCTGCCTCAAGCCCAGTGCTCCCTGCTGAGCATTCGGCAACGTTCCCTGCAGCATAGCCCCCCCTGTGAGCCCACCAGCTTCTCCTTGGAGCAAAGCTTCCACTACTGAGCCCCACACCCCACTCCTTTCAGCACAGCGCCCCTAGTGAGACCCAACCCCATTTCCTGAAGCACAGCACCCCTATGGAGCCCCACACCCTGCAGCAGAGCACCCCCTAATTAACTGCTGACCTGCTCCCTCCAGCACAGTGCCCCCTACTACACTGTGGGAGGCATGTCTCACTCTGTTATACCTCATCCCCTTCTGGTTGCACCTATGGTTTAACAAGCCCCAACCCAGAAAAGAGTCTCTCACCGTTAGCCCCTAAACTCTTCAGTTCTTCTGAGCGCTCTTCATGTAGAACAGACGGGCCAGTCTCCAGCTGTGTGATCTCACCCCCGTCTCCTCCTTATATACTGAACTGAGACATTGATCTGATTAATATTGAAAGGAAGGAAGCAGGTCACAGATGGGCTGCACAGCTCCCTGCCCTACAGGAGGGACTCCCTAGCAGGCCTGTTTACTTTCTCCTTAGACGGGGTAAACAGTGTCATTGCCTCAGTCACATTACCACACCGCTCTTTCTGAACAGGCACATTTATTCGTAAAGTAAAAACATTATAGAGAAAATCTATTAAAAACAATAAAAGAATCTACTCACATGCTAATAAGCTCACCAGAGATCCCCCAACTCCAACAGGAGCTGAGCTCTGGCTGGGAGCAGCCCTTCAAACCCCACCCACGGGTTTCTCTGGAGTCACAAACTCATAACAGCTTTTGCTCAGAATAATCACTGAGTCTTATGGGCCTCAGCAGGCTTCATCCTTGCAGCCCTTCCCTAAGGATTGGGGAACCTTGGACCCACAGTCCCATCCATTTGCTGGATCTGAGAGGAGGCCCTGAGTCAGTGAAAACTCAGGTTATTTATCCCCAAAATTCTTTCTTTGTCTGTTGGCCCCTGGAGAATCCAGTTTGAACCAATGTTTGTGAACCTCTTCAGGTGGCGGTGCTGCTCTGGAGATGTTACAACCTGACTGACTTTGCCAAAACATC
>NW_020664749.1:0-11562 GCF_002925995.2 Terrapene triunguis | reverse complement strand
TGGCTGGTATACACTATGTAAACACACTAGAAATGTCTGAAACATGTAACACACCCCATATTACTACCTCCAAACACTATTCATATTGCCCTAATTTCAGTTCACAAGATCAAAGCATATTTTTTGAAGTTTGAGATAAACTGGTCATAAACACTTTTATAAAGAAGCTTATGTTTTAAGGTTCTATTCCTTGAGATCCCTAATTCTGTAAACAGCACATGCATAACTTTAAGCAGGTGAGTAATCCAATTGACTTCAGTAGAACTACCTGCTTAAATCACTTAAATGGGAATACCCATTTGCTTAAAGTTAAGCAGATGCATAACTGTTTCCAGGATTGGGGACTTAATTTGATTTTTTTCCTATAAAGTTTTAGCAAAAGTTTAAAATATTATGATTTAAATATACAAAGACAAAATAGTTTGTAAAGTTCTTGCTCCGAACATGAAAAAGTCAAGGTTTGTTATTTTAAAGTTTAAGTATAAGGATAAAACTGCATGAGGCGTGAAGTGATGGTTGTTGTATAGACTGTGAACGAGGGAGACAAAACAAATAATAATGAAATGTTGCAGTTGGACACTTCTTTGAAAGGAGAGATTTTTCTTGCATGTTTAGCAACAGGAATTTTCAGGTGAGGAGATATTAACCTGTCCTGTATTCATCTTGTCTGTAAATATTTTATGGAGAGGACCTTTAAAGATGTCTTACTTTTGAACTTTGTGTTGCCCTGTGGAATTTGTATGTATCATTTGATTTTTTTAAAATCAGAAAGTAGTTGGAATCGTGCTTAGTTGTGATTATTTGCTTAAACTCCAGTAGCAAAGAAGTAAAAACCATGAGTTCACAAAAGTTTGTGGGTAACAATTGTATGCAATATTCTAGCATATTTTCCTAAAGTTATGAATACATATTAGTTTTAAAGCTTTTTTTCTTTTTAGGGCTATGAACAGTTGTTTGTTATTAAGAGATATGAGTTCTATATAGAGAGAGAGCGAGAGAAAGAGGAAGAGAGGCTCTTGTGACCAAAGAAGAGATACATAAATCTGAGAGCATATTTGACTGATATGTTATGGGAAACAAAAAGATACATTTGGATATATACTTAACATGATCATTAGATAATGTGTATTGCCAGTTACAGCCTAAAACTAATTAAGTACAGATATTCCAGCCAAATTATGACAGACATTGACTTTGTTACAGAAAATTTGGGGAGAGGCAGGTTATGTGGGACTCTTCATTTGAGTTTCAGTGCAATTTCAATGTATATCTATTCTACCAGAGTGCCTTCATAGATGCTTCAGTAACCTACATGTGATAAAAAAGGGTGGTTGCTAAATGCATAAGAAAGAAAATATTTAGACTTAACTATAAAGTTTGTCATTCAGATATTTTAAGAGCACTCTAACGTCTCTCTGCAGACAAAGGATAATGACTTTAATTGTCCGTCCTTTAACAAGTTTAATTTAGGCATCAGTTTGAAGTATGATACCATCTGTTAGTTCTGGATGCTTTAAAATTACTCAACATGAATCTGTACATAGTGCATAAATCTATGAGACACATTACGCCAATACTTCAGAACAGTGGGAATGTATTAGGTCAATGTCCTAGCATGAATTTCACCACTGCAGCTTGCAGTATTGAACCGCTTTCTCAGCTGCCTGAGCTCATATCTGCGTAGACAGTTGTTGCACATTCAGACCATATTAGTTAACAAATCAAGGTTGGAATTTTAAGCAACTTGTAGATTTGTATTATCTGTAGAACATTAATGCCTTATATCTTCTTATCATAAAGTTCAAAGCAGTTTTGTGACAAATGCAGCAGATTGGGTATTTTTTAAAAACTGTGCACTCCTGATTATTACCACTTGTTGTAAACATTGGATATTAATGTTTTACAATGTTAAACTGAAAAATACCCATCCGTGTTTATATGGCTTATAAATTAGGTATGCATAATTTTGTAGTTTTGCTTCTCATTAAAATGTAGTCAACAATTTAGACTGAGAGTATGGCAAGCTGTCCACTTTCTCTCAAAGCAGAAATGAAATGAAAGAGGTCCAGAATTTGTAGTATGTAGAAAGAGTTCTAATGAAAACAATATTTTATTTTTTAAGCTGCATGTTAGTCATGTCTTATTACACAGTATCGCTTGAAAATGACCTGCAACTACACAGGAGAGAATGTTGAATTGATTTTTAATTTATTTTGAAAAGTCTACTCATTGCATAGCACTTCTCATAATATAGAGCAAGAAAATTACCTCTCATAATTTCTCCTTATGTCTTTGGCCTTAGAGCTATTAAACATGCAAGATCTTTTACTTCTGCAGGTGCAGAATTTCTCATGGAAGGTGTTAAGGCAGAGAAAACAAAAAGCTAAAAACAGTTAAAAGAAATACAATTGTTATTGTGCACTCTAGATCTGTGTGTGATATCAATGGGAGTTTCACCTAAAGAATGCAGGTAGAGTACAACTCCGCATTGTACCAGAGGCCAGCAAAAATGCAGTTGCATTCAACACAAAATGGGGGTAGTAGTAGTATACCTCTACCCCGATATAACGCCACCCAATATAACACAAATTCGGATATAACACAGTAAAGCAGTGCTCTGGGGGGGGGGGAGGGCTGCGCACTCCTGCGGATCAAAGCAAGTTCAATATAATGCAGTTTCACCTACCGGTATAACACGGTAAGATTTTTTGGCTCCCGAGGACTGCGTTATATAGGGCTAGAGGTGTATTGTGCTTAGAGAGTCAAGGTGCATGGTTGATTTTCCTTTCTCACTTGGAAGTGCTGTATTACTTTCAAGCAAAATGTGTCCAGAAACATATAAAGTGAACAAATAATTAGTGTATTGGCTGGGGATGTTGGTTGGCCAGAGCCACAAGGTAATTGGACATTGGGCCCTTTTTGATGTGACAGATATGTACACTTTCCTGACAGATTCCATAGCTGGGACTTCATAACTGGAAAAACACTTCTGGAAATCCCTACATCTCTTATGTAAGACTGGGAAAAGCTAGGGGTAGAGGCAAAGGATAATAAAGGTAGCTTTTGGGGTGCTGGGGTAAGGGGGAGTAGAAAAAGAACAGTTGCAAATTGCCCTCGAGCTCCTGCTCAGTGGCTGTTGGGCCACAAAAAGCTGCTGAGGAGCTCCAGGGAATTTTAAAAATGGGACTTGGGGGGTGGGGTTGGGGAAAAAGTTAATAAACAAGTGTTCTAACTTCTTGCTACTATTTTTCTGTTTGTGTGTTCTCCCTTTGCTAGCTCCTACGTTTCATAGACGTGGCCAGTGTGCACAGTCACACAGTTTAACTAAAGATGTGATTTTAAACTGATTTAGTTAAACCCCAGTGTGCCTTTTGTGTGTTTTCTTAAATCAGTTTTAAACTTGATTGATAGCAGTTTAGCTTTCCCCCTGTAAATGTGGTGAAACTGTTATAACCAGTTTTAAACCAATATATACCTGTTCACACAGGCTCATTGTGGAAGAACATATTGTATAAGCAACTACAAAATTGGTTTTAATTAAAATGCAATAATAAGAGGGCAAAGTTTTCAATTAGCAATAATCGTGCCTCGGATTAACCTCATTGGCTACGATACTGCCACATTACACCAACAATTAGCCCCAACAGCAGTTGCAATATGGTAGAACCACTGTTTTATCAACTAACTGGGGATTAAGGTGTTCATAACATCAAAAAGTTCATAAAATTGTGACGCCACAAAATAACTGTGGGTACGGTGCATAAGTTGCGATATGGGGCACTGCATTGCTTATTTCTTGTCCTTCAAACCTCTGCAAAAGGTTTTCCAATGCAATGAAAGCTTCAGAAAGTGAAAGGATGTTGACTTTTTCTTCATTGGCATCCTTTTTGTTATGTGATTTCCCACCCCTCCATGTTTTGTTGAATAACTGATTGTAAGACTGGTGTTCATAAAATCAGGGTTGTACTATAGTAGAGTTAGCAGTGTATTTGTCAGATGGTTGAATGCCCCCAAAGCATGCACCTATAACTACTAATGCACACACTGCTGTGGCTTAATGTTATAATAGCAGTTACTGAATAATACTTGACACTTAAAAATTTCAAAGTGCTATATAAATATTAACTAATCCTAAGTACCCTGTTGAGATAAGGATGTTATCTTCCTCTTACAGGTAGGGAAACTCAGGAAGACAGGTTAAGTGACTCACCTATAGAGGCTGTCTATGGGTATGTCTACACGGGAGCTGGAAAGGTGTAAATTCCAGCTTGAGGAGTCATCATTGCACTAGCTCTGATCTTTTAGGTGGCTCACTAAAAATAGAAGTGTAGCTGCAGTGGTGGGAAGGGCTGCCTGCCCCAAGTAAGTACCCAGGGTCTTGGACAGGATTGTACTTGGGGCAGCTAGTCCTTCCCACAGCTTGTGCTGTTGTGGCAGCTATACTTCTGCTTTATTGTGCTAGCTTTTGAGTGCTTGTGCAGGAACCAGGAATGTCTCATCAAGCTGGAATTTACACTTCCAGTTCCTGTGTAGACATCACCTGTGTAATTTGGGAGTGCCTTCTCTCCTGCTCCGTCTACTAGACCATGCAGCTTTGCTAGATTAGTCAGCTGTTACATGAAAATATTGTGTGACAAGAGTATTGTTCCGAACCCTGTCTTGAAAACTCAAATAAAATAGCATGTATTTTGGGGTGGGTGTGGCTAGTATTTTAAATTGTAACTTGCATTTCTGTTGTGAAAACTTGAAGATTAAAATGTTAACATTTTACTTTGCGCAATAACAGAAAGTAGGGAAAGTATTATGATAAAATGGGATTAACTTTCAGATCTGCCCAGAGGCAAATACCGTAGGCACTGTCATACAAAAAGTATTTTGCTACTAATTTTGGGGCTCCATTTCAGTGGAAGTTTTGCCTTAGTAAGGAGTGCAGAATTGGGCTATTTGGTGGTGTTTTAGAGTTCCACAGCATTTCATGCTGATGATTCCATGTTTTTCTTTTTTTCTTTCTGTAAACTTATTAGTAGATATAAGCTGATTTAAATGACACATATTATTGCAGTTAAAAATAAGTGGATATTAATTTTAATACATCACTTATCTGCACTTTTGAAAGTACTTGATTGACATAAGAGTAATGGTGTTACAGCAATGCTAAGGGGATTTTTGAATCTCAGCGTACAGAAGCAGAGAGAGATTTGGAGTTAAAGGATGGGTGTAATTGAAGACAGAACTTTGGCCCATGGTTTCCTTTTCTCCTACATTTAGGATTTGAAAAAGTCTGAGGCAGTGTAATGTTGTGTCCAATACACACTTCCAAACCTATGGACAGTGGGGAAATGCTGAGGACAGAATGGAAGCACTAACTGTACTTCTTGGCTTTTGTGGGTTGGTCAGACAGTTAACATTACTATAACACAATTTTGTACATATCCATTTCCTTTTCTTCTGTGTCCATACTAGTTTAAACCAAAGCAAAAGAAACGGGGGTGGGGTGGGGAAATGTACATGGCACTTCTATAATCAGTGGATTATTGACCTGCCTTCTGAGCTTTTATGGAATATCATGTCAACAAATGTTCTTGTATGTTAAACAGTACTATCTAGAATCTGTGTTGTGTGCTAATTACATGTAGCAATAATTCTGTATGCTTTTGAAAACTCAGTATTTTGTTTGGTTTTAAAATACAGAAATGTTTAGTCTTTACCTGCAAATTTTGATACTTTTAAATAAAAGCTATTGGAGTTTTATATGAACACACTGGCACTTCTCTAAATTAAAAGTGACCAAACCAATCTGAAAACATGTCTTTTTAAGTACGGTTGGTCACCTCAAGTAACACATCCCTGTGAGAATTAGACTGTTCTGAATTAGCTGCCACATGTTGCACTCCCCACCTTCCATTTTGCCTATTATTCTCGAAGAAAGATCTAGGTTTTGTCTGACTGTAAGTGATAAAATACATCTTGGGTATGTGTTCTGAAGTAGCTGACGCATGCCACTTTCTGACCTAAAGCTTTATATCAGCAGAAAATGCTGTCACCCTCGCCCACTTCCATTTTGCAAATGCTCCTGGAACAAAGAACTGGGTTTCATGTGTTGTAAATGACAAAATAATTCTGAGGTCACCCCAAATGACGTGCCCCTGCAAGTGTTAGCCTTCTCTGAAGTAGCTGACATGCATCACTCCCTGGCCCCAAGTTTTGTTTCTGTGCAGTATGCACACTCGCACTTTCCATTTTGCAGACCCTCCAATAAGGAATCGGCTGTCAATGATAAATACTTTCTGGGTCTTTTCAAATGATACATCTACACAATCATTTGACCATTCTGAAGATTCCTGTGTATGCCACACCTTGATCCAGAGCTTCATTTATATGCACAGCACTGGCCTCTCCATCACCTCATTTTTTCAATAAGGAGCTAGGGTTTCAATTGACGTAAGTGAAAAGGTGCCTCTTGGGTCACCCCAAGTGGCCTGTCCACACAGAAGTTGGACTGCTCCAAAGAGACTTGGACATGGCACTTCTGACCCAAAGCTTTGTTTCTGTGCCAGGACTGTCTCATTCCACCCCTCCCCCCCTTTCCATTTTGAAAATGATGCTTGAATAAGCAACGTCATTTGACCTGATGTGTAAATGACGTGTCTGGTTACTTCACCTGAAACATCTGTGTGACCATTAAACTGTTCAGAGCTTCAAACTCTGCAAATGGTGCATGGCGCCAGCCAGAGTGAAGCCTCAGTTCAGGGAGTGGCATGTTCTGGGGTTTTCCAGCTGATCCAGTGGTTATGTCGATGTCATTTGAGGTAACCTGAAAAGTATTTTGCCATTTATAGTCAGTCATTTCCTTATTCAAGGAATGTGTCCATTGTGGAAAGTGCTGGTGGTGTGATATGTGGTGGCATTTTGTGCAGGTATAAAGCTTTGGCTCAGGGAGTGACGTGTGCCAGCTACGTATCAGTCTAATGATCATAGGGATGTGTCATTTGGGGTTACCCCAGGCATTTTGTCTCTTATGTATCCACATATCTCAGCTCTTAATTCAGAGAAGAGGCAGTTGCAACATATGGGATTGGAGGCTTCTTTGCATCTCAGAAAAGCGTATTCTTAAAACCATGAATATAGATTTTTATAAAATTCTATCTTAACTTATTTGGGTGAAATTAAAAAAAAGAATTAATTTGGCCTTTGAATAAGAAACTGAGAATATGGAACCAACTTCAGCCTTGTACTTTTTGACAGAATTGTTAACTCATGATAAGAGTGGAAGGTTATAACCCAAATACGGCTGATCTGTAATTCTGACACAAGGGACTGCATGCATAGCATACTTAATATTTTTCTTAGATGCTGTAGGTTAATACAAAATCAGAATATTGTTTTGCCTAACTTTTGTAGCTGCTGAATTGGAAAACTCTGATCTTTTATTTGCTAGAACAGGGACTGGCAACCTTTGGCATGTGGCCTGCCAGGGTAAGCCCCTTGGCGGGCCAGGCCAGTTTGTTTACCTACAGCATCTAGAGGTTTGGCCCATCGCGGCTCCCACTGGCCACGGTTTGCCATCCCAGGCCAATGGGGGCTGCAGGAAGCAGCGCGGGCCGAGGGATGTGTTGGCTGCCACTTCCCGCAGTCCCCATTGACCTGAAATGGCGAATCGCGGCCAGTGGGAGCCGCGGACGTGGCAAGTAAACAAACCGACCTGGCCCGCCAGGGGGCTTACCCTGGCGGCTGCGTGCCAAAGGTTGCCGATCCCCGTGCTAGAAGGTAACATTTTTGTCCATTGTATTATAAACCATTCAATATCATATTCAGTCACAATAATATTTCTAAAATGGATATTTAAAGTAGCTTCTGAAGCGTCAGTTTTTAGAAATATTTTTAGTTATTTCAAATAAGGTGTAATATACCGCTCAACTGTACATCATTTCAAGGCATGTCACTCATTTTAGGCCCAAAGTTACCTATGTTCTACACAAAATTGATGTCTCTTCATTTTAATTGTTGAAAATGATCTACTCAGAAATAATCATGAAACTGAGGTTAGAGAGACAGAAATCGGCACTACAGGAATTAATGCCCCAGCGTTTTAACTTTCCAGCAGGAATAATTGTTCCTCATTTTGGGATTTTGTCACACATTGCATCCCACATTTGGGCATTGGCTGCCTGAGGCATAATGTATTAAACAGATAGGGAAATGAATTAGTCTTGGAAATCTGTATTGATAGCTTATCTGAACGTTTTGTGTGAATGTGCAGGGATGGCAGATTAAACTGCAATTTGGGCATTCTTGTTCCCAAATGAGAGTGAAGATGCTAAAAATGCCCCTGAGTAGAATTTTCATTTCTGAGGTCTGTATAGCTGTAGATGGTATAAAGCCTTGTACATTGTATGCATAGGACTAGTTGGGTAAAAGACCTCTGTAACTATGGCAAAGTTTTGTGTGTCTGGGTTTTAACAGCTGCTTTTTACAGTCTGGATACAGTTAAGAATATTGCTTACCCAGGTTCCAAAACTTAACTTGCAGGTGTTCAAGTGACAGAATGTGTACTTTCAGAAATAGTTAAATCAACAGCTGGTCATACTTAGCTGAGCTACATGTAGTGAGATTTAGGTAGGGTGGGAGAAATAAAAGAAAAACTAGTGAAACCTTAATACATTGCACTTTAATCATTTGCAAGCCTCCCTCCTTTCCCCCTTCCAAAATTCACTGAGCCTGGATTTTAATTTAATCCAGTCTAAAAATTTTAGATCTTTTACTCCCTGTGGGAGTCACAAAACCCCACTACACTAGGTGGCAGCTCCTGCTTTGGAATCTGCTAACAGAAGGAGAGCTTTCTCTGTGTGACTTTTTGAAAGCTGTATTTCCAACTGGAAAATGTAGTAGATCTGGCCATTGCTTTAGCTGGATGTGAACAATGAAAACCCCCTTTTCTCCCCAAAAGGTGTGGGGTTTGAAATTGATTTCATTGTCTTTCTGTGTTTGGTTTCTATGAACATTCTAGCAAATGATATTACTGGCAGAAACGTGCACGAAA
Organism: Terrapene triunguis; assembly: GCF_002925995.2. Lineage (NCBI taxonomy): Eukaryota > Metazoa > Chordata > Testudines > Emydidae > Terrapene > Terrapene triunguis. The sequence continues at coordinate 2,522 of NW_020664749.1, read as the reverse complement.
CAGCAAAATTTAAGTTAACACAGGACAATACTTGCAGCAGGCAAATTTTTGAATTTGTGATTTGTAAGAATTATGCTCATCTGGTCAAGGAACAGAAACGTGCTGTGTGTTTCGTGCAAAACGAACCCATACCACTTGAATTGTATATACAGAATTCTTGCAGCTGGTAAGCTCATGAACAATCTGTAACCCATGACTTGTTTGTAGAAATTATTTGACAATTTCTATGAACAATGAATACATTCAGGAAAAATCACTGTTAGTTCATGGACAACTTGTGGCCAAAAAGACTAAATATGTTGAATGTTTTCATTCTGAAATATTTTTCCAGCTCTAATAATTTCCATTGATCATTATTACCAAATCAGCCTTTGCAACTGAAAAATGAAACACACAAGTGGGAATTTTGTCAAAGGGCAGAGAGTTGGGCACCTAACTGCTATTTGTGCCTTTCCTCCTCCTCCCAACAGGCTGTTTTTTTTATAAAAAAAAAAAAGGCAGCCGCTTTGGGGTGAACTTTGCAAGAGGGAAATGAAACAAATCCAGAATGGTGATTGCAAAACTGATGTGGCAGCTGCCTGCTAATACTTGCATCATTCTGGTGTTTGCAAATTTAAATGTTTTGATAAGTTTTGCAGTCATTTTGTGCAAACTGGAGAGGTTCTATATAAGCCAGCGAATTGGGAAATGCCTGGTTTTTACTTAAAAAGACTGATCATTACTCAGAGCTAAAATGTTCTACCAGACCACTTTATTCCCTATGGTAAATACATTTGTGCCTAGCAGTGCTGTAAATGAGCTGACATAGGCAGGAACAAAACTTTCTTAATGTGTTGGACTTGATCTTAAACTGTCTGGATTAGACTCAGTTGGATAAAATGGGGGAGGAGATGCTTTTTGGAAGGGGGCTGCTAGTACCTCTGTACCCTCAATTTGAGGCCTTTTGTCAACTAGTTTCTCCACTTCAAGGTTTTGTTCTGTTGTGTGATGTCTAACTTGGGAGTAGAGGAGGTTGTTCAAAGCACAATTTTTGGCCAGTATTCCAACCCTGCCCTTAGTCCTCAACTCATAATCCTTAAGAAAGGCAGTATTGCCTACTGTATAGAGTGCTGGACTGGACTTGGGAGATATTAGATAGGATGTGACTCCCACATCAGCCACACCATCCGTGGCTTGTTTACCTGCACATCTACCAATGTGATATGTGCCAGCAATGCGCCTCTGCCATGTACATTGGCCAAACCGGACAGTCTCTACGCAAAAGAATAAATGGATGCAAATCTGACATCAGGAATCATAACATTCAAAAACCAGTAGGAGAACACTCAATCTCTCTGGTCACTGAATAACCGACCTAAAAGTGGCAATTCTTCAACAAAAAAACTTCAAAAACAGACTCCAACGTGAAGCTGCAGAACTGGAATTAATTTGCAAACCGGATACCATCAGATTAGGCCTGAATAAAGACTGGGAGTGGTTGGGTCATTACAAAACCAAACTTAATTTTCCCAATACTAATTTCTCCCTACTGTTACTCACACCTTCTTGTCAACTGTCTGTAATAGGCCACTCTCGTACCACTTCAAAAGTTATTTTTCCTCCCTTGGTACCCTGCTGTTAATTGATTTATCTCGTTAGACTGACCTCGCACTTGGTAAAGCAACCCCCATCCTTTCATGTATCTATACCTGCTCCTGTATTTTTCACTTCATGCATCCGATGAAGTGGGTTCTAGCCCACGAAAGCTTATGCCGAAATAAATTTGTTAGTCTCTAAGGTGCCACAAGGACGCCTCTATTTTTGAGAATGCGGAGAGGCCTGTACTTGTCTGGTAGCAGCCTGTCCCAATTTACATGTTGAGCTTCTGGTTTCACACCATACTAGATCCCTCCTGGAACCTGATCCTCTTTTTCCAGATCCACTCATTATAATATATCTTCCTCTTAACTTGTCAGTATTTTTGTTAGTTTGTAAGCAATTCTGGGCAGGGAACTTGTCGCATTGTGTGTCTGAAGAGCTAACCATGCCAATGGCACAATTATGTATGTGCATATTTAGACAGAATGTCAAGGTGATCAGTCTTGGGAACTTCTGCTCCTTATTTTGAAGGGAGGAACACCTTCCCATCTCTGGCTGGTGTCCTTCCCTCTTGTGTACAGGCCTAATAATGGCATTCACACCTTTTCACCTCTAGTTCAGATTAGAGGTAATGAGCTCTATTTGGACTATGCATGAAGACCACTCTGGAGCTCCAGCTAATGAACAATGTAGTGGGACCTGCTTTTTATTCAAGGTGGGTAGATAAGAGCACGTTACACCCTTGATCTGTGCTCTGAATTAGCTTTCACTTCACTTTTTGGTGCAGCCGAAAGTCTTGGTCATTATCCATAAAGCTTTAAATGGTGTGTGTTTCAGTTACCTTGGAGATTTCTGTACTCCACCCCCACTGTATCCTGCTGTGGCAATTAGTGTTGATGGGAATACTTTGGTCATCGGTCCCCAGGGCGGAACTCAGAGCATCT
>NW_020664748.1:2117759-2165872 GCF_002925995.2 Terrapene triunguis | reverse complement strand
AACCCTAACCCCAACCCTAACCCTACCCCTACCCCTACCCCTAACCCTAACCCCCTAACCCTAACCCTAACCGTAAACCCTAACCCTAACCCTAACCGTAAACCCTAACCCTAACCCCTACCCTCACCCTCACCCCAACCCTAACCCTAACCCTAACCCAACCCTAACCCCTAACCTAACCCTAACCCTAACCCCTAACCCCAACCCCTAACCCTAACCTAACCCTAACCCTAACCCTAACCCTCTAACCCTAACCCTAACCCTCTAACCCTAACCCCCTAACCCTAACCTTAACCCCCTAACCCTAACCCTAACCCTAACTCCTAACCCTAAACCCTAACCCTAACCCTACCCTAACCCTAACCCTAACCTAACCCTAACCCCTAACCCTAACCCTAACCCTAACCCTCTAACCCTAACCCTAACCCTAACCCTACACCCTAACCCTAACCCTAAACCCTAACCCTAACCCTAACCCCTAACCCTAACCCTAACCCCAACCCTAACCTAACCCTAACCCCCTAACCCTAACCCCTAACCCTACCCCTACCCCTAACCCCTAACCCCTAACCCCTACCCCTAACCCCTAACCCAACCCTAACCCCTAACCCTGACCCCCACCCCCACCCTAACCCTAACCCAACCCTAACCCTAACCCAACCCCAACCCTAACCCTAACCCCTAACCCTAACCCCTAACCCCCTAACCCTAACCCCAACCCCTACCCCTAAACCTAACCCCTAACCCCAACCCCTCACCCTCACCCTCACCCCAACCCCAACCCTAACCCTCTAACCCTAACCCTAACCTAACCCTAACCTAACCCTAACCCCTAACCCTGACCCTGACCCTGACCCCTAACCCCTAACCCTAACCCTACCCCTAACCTAACCCTAACCCTAACCCTAAACCCCTAACCCTAACCTGACCCTAACCCTAACCCCTACCCCTAACCTAACCCTAACCCTACCCTAACCCTAACCGTTAAACCCTAACCCTAACCCCCTGACCCTGACCCTGACCCTAACCCTAACCCAACCCTAACCTAACCCTAACCTAACCCTACCCCTACCCCTAACCCTAAACCCTAACCCCAACCCTAACCTAACCCTAACCCTACCCTAACCCAACCCTAACCCTAACCCAACCCTAACCCCTAACCCTAACCCCTAACCCTAACCTAACCCTAACCCTTAACCCTTAACCCTAACCCCAACCCCAACCCTAACCTAACCCTAACCCTAAACCCTAACCCTAAACCCTAACCCCTAAACCCTAACCCTAACCCCTAATTCTGAGAGCTGTGTTTGACTTCTGCGGAGTCGAGATTGCCTTGTGGGGGCCGTATTGCCTTGTGGGGGCCATGATTGCCTTCAGGGAGTCGTGATTGCCTTCTGGGGGCCATGATCGCCCTCTATGTTCCCTCATTGCCTTGTGGGGCTGTGATTGCCTTCTGGAGGCTGTGATTGCCTTTGGGAAGTTGTGATTGGCTTCTGGCGGCCGTGATTGCCTTCGGGGAGTCGTGATTTCCACCTGAGGCCTGTGTTTGACTTATAGAGTCCATAATTGCTTTCTGGGGGCTGGACTTCTGGGGGCCGTGATTGCCTTGTGGAGGCTGTGTTTGCCTTTTGGGGGCCGTGTTTGCCTTCTGGGGGCTGTGATTGCCTTCGGGGGGCTGTGTTCACCTTCAGGGGAGTTGTGATTGCTTTCTGGGGGCCATGATTGCCTTCTGTGTGCCCTCGTTGCCTTGTGGGGGCTGTGATTTCCTTGTGGATCTGTGATTGCCTTCTGGGGGCTGTGATTGCCTTCAGGGAGTCATGATTTCCCTCTGAGGCCTGTGTTTGACTTCTGGGGTCCATAATTGCTTTCTGGGGGCTGTTTGACTTTGGGGGCCATGATTGCCTTGTGGGGGCCGTGATCGCCTTTTGGGGGCCATGATCACCTTCTGGGGGCTGTGTTTGAGTTCTAGGGGCAGTGTGTGCCTTCTGGGAGAAGTGATTGCCTTCTGGGGGCCATGATTGACTTTGGGGGGCTGTGATTTCCTTGTGAGGGCCATGATTAGCTTCTGGGAGCTGTGTTTGCCTTCGGGGAGTCATGATTGCCTTCAGGGAGTCATGATTGCCTTCTGGGAACTGTGTTTCCATTTCGTGAGTCGTGATTGCCCTCTGGGGGTCGTGATTGCCTTCTAGGAATGGTGATTGTCTTCGGGGGGCCGTTATTGCCTTCTGGGAGTTGTTATTACTTCTGGGGACTATGTTTGACTTCTGGGGGCTGTGATCACCTTCTGGCGGCTGTGTTTGACTTCTGGGGGGCCATGATTGCCTTGGGGAGTGGCTTGTTTGTCTTTGGGGATTCATGATTGCTTTCTGGGGACTGTGATTGCCTTCTGAGGGCGGTGTTAGCCTTTTTGGGGCCGTGATTGCCTTCTGGGAGTGGTGATTACCTTTGAGGGGGCTGTGATCGCCTTCTGGGGGCCATGATTGCCTTTGGGGAGTCGTGATTGGTTTCTGGGGGCTATGATTGCCTTCTGAGGCCTGTGTTTGACTTCTGGGTGCCGTGATTGCCTTTGGGGAGCAGTGATTGCCTTCGGGGAGTCGTGATTGCCTTCGGGGAGCCGTGATTGCCTTGTGGAGGCCACGATTGCATTCTGAGAGCTGTGTTTGACTTCTGGGGGCCTCAATTGGCTTATCGGGGGGGCCGTGATAGGCTTCTGGGTGTTGTGTTTGCCGTCTGGGGCCATGAGTGCCTTCGAGGTGCTATGATTGTCTTCTGGGGGCCGCAATTGTCTTCTGAGAGCCATGTTTGCCTTCAAGGGTCTGTGACTGCCTTGTAGGGCCGGGATTCCCTTTGGGGGGGCCGGGGTTGCCTCCTGGGTGCTGTTTGCCTTCTGGGGGCCGCATCCCTTGTGTTACCGCTTCTTGCTGCAGGCTACTCTAACTAGCAGCCATTGATTAAAGGCAGAAAGGAGGCTGAGGAGAAGAAACAGGCTCAGCATGCGAGGCTGAGGGGCAATAACTCACCACCTCGTACCGCTCTGCAGCAGCTACGTGCGATCTAACCTTCAGAAATATGCCACCCACCTTTTCCGCCCAGGGCTGTGCTATAGTGCCCCTCGATCTCGTCCTGCAGAACTGCTAGCCCCACCCTGGTCGCTCTCTCTCACAGCTCTGCGGAGAACGAGCCACGATCCGCCTCAATCTTCGAAAACGGAGATGCAGATTTGATATTTTAAACCCATTGCTGCCCTGCCACTTCCTAGTCTTACCGTGACCAGTGGCCGAAAGTGCCTTCGTAAGCCAAATAATATAACAGGAACACTGCCGGACCGGATCGGCACGTTAACCAACAACATCCTCCTGGGCACAGTGACCGGAAGTTGCCTTGGTACCGTCAGTGACCGGATTCCTGTAGAATCGGACACCGGAAGTCGTTTGAACCATGCGGTCACTATGACAACGGCCGGAAATTACGTCAGTTTTTTCGGCGCTGGCGGAAATGACGAAGGGGTTGGAGCGGAGGTGGCTGAGCCGGGTCGGAGCCATGTCAGCGGGGAGCACAGGGCAGCGAGATTCTGGGGCCGCTGGCGGGTGAGCCGGGAGCCAGGACTCGAGAGTCTGGTTCTGGTTGGTGGGTCGGGGTTTGGAGTCAGCATTTCAACGCGGGGGTCCGGGCCGAGGACGGTCGCTGCGGCTTGGGGTGGGGGGGAAACGGTTGGAGACTTCGGTGGGAAGTGTGAGGGGTGTCGGAGCGGAGATGAAGCTGAGCGTGTTTTGTTTTCCAGGCGCCGCAGTAAGTGGGACCAGCCCGGTCCGTCTCCTGCGCTTTTCATTCTCCCTGGTACGGCCCCACTGCCTGGCCGCCCTTTCCAGAGCAGCGGAGATGGCGTCTCCGGTGTGCCGGGTTCCGAGAGCTCTGCGGCCCCCTCAGGGGCTCTGGATGCAGCTGCTGCTGTGGCCGCGAAAATCAATGCGATGCTAATGGCTAAAGGAAAACTGAAACCAACATCGAACACCACAGACAAAGTGAGTGAGTGGCAGGGTAGGGGGTTGTGGCCACCTCTCTTTATGTGTGCTATAATACGTGAATATACTTTGCTACCAAAATACCTAGTGTCTAGATTGAGTAGACTTTTTTTTTATTGCAGTGCTTATTCCCCTCAACCCAATTGCCGAGTAAGCACTGAATTAGTTACGGCACACTTTTTTTTTATTTGTTAGTATGTAAATATCTACATTTACTGCAACACCCGAACGCCTATACAATTAATATTAATAGCTATATGCTGAATATAATTATCCCAGCCCCTGGTTACTGTTTGCAGCATTAGCATATTCTACAAATAATTTTTACCTTGAAGATCCTTTTTTTTTTTTTTCAAAAAGCAACAAAGTCTTGTGGCACCTTATAGACTAATAGATGTATTAGGGCATAAGCTTTTGTGGGTGAATACCCACTTCGTCAGATGCAGTAATTGTAGCCACATGTTCCCTTAATCAGCAGTTCACAGGGGAGGGATGAAGGGGCCATGACCCCAAGCTCGTTTATGTAGCTGGGAAAGGAAGGGAGGGAGAGATAACACTGCTTTATACAAAGAGTATCTTTTAGATCCCCACATTCCTTATGCAGCTGTATTAATCCTGAGGAAAAGGGAAGGGAGAGGGGTAGCACTTTATTTATCAAACGAAGAGACAGTGCCTGCCTGTGCCTTCCTCCCTAATACCATGCTACCAGTTACCCAGGTCTTTACTTAACCCTTACATATCCCAACAAACTTTGATAAAGCTAGCATGCTAAAAATGTCGGTGTAGCCGAGGCAGTGTGGGCAGCAGCACTGTCTAGCTGTCCGAGTATAATTCCGTCTGAGACTCTAAGCCTGTGCCATGTGTGCACTGCCACAACTACACCGTTATTTTTAGCATGCTAGCTCAATCAAAGCTAGGATGCATGTGTCTACCGGAACTGGAAATTATACCTCCAGCAGTAGTGTAGAGGAACCCCCTAGTCAGTAGTAGAGCCACATTTGAAACTCAGATGTTTCTGCCTCCTAGCCTTCTGTTCTAGCCAGTAGACATGTAATGTTTATAAACTTTTATTTAAAAACTGTGGATATTTATGGTACTTTTTACACTGTCATTTCTAGTACCTGCTGATGGTAGAAAGAGCCATCAATTCCACCAAGTTTGCATAATGTAACAGAGCCAGTGCTGTGAAGTTGCATTAAAAACTTGTAGTCCTTATTTTGTCAGAGTCTTTATTCACTGAGTAAAAATATTGAAATGATGGAAGGTTTATCTAAAACTTGCTTTGAAAATCTGTTTTATGTGCTTATGTAGTAAACATTTCTCTAAGAGTTCCTTGCTCCCAGGAATCTTCAGAATTTTGCTAACTGGTGAAATTGAAACCATTGGTTGATGAGTTTAATCTCTATGAAACAATCACAGAACCTCATTCTCTATTGTTTCATGATATGGGCTCCAACATGAGGATCTGAAGTTTTTGGCCTCAGTAGGGTGTTGCACCTCCTGGAAAGAAACATGGGGAGGTATTTTGATTTGAAGCAGTCTTCAAAATCACCGTTGAAGGAGTGCATGAAGTGTGTCCACTCTTTGGATGTTTTTGAGTATTGTAAAGTGTATTGTAACGTCTCATGTTTCCTAATTTACTTTGTTTCCGTAAACACCAATGAGACCATGTATTTCACTATTAGGTCCCCCTCAATTGTCTTTTCTCAAGACATAACATACCCAATATTTTTAATCTTTCCTCATAAGTCGTTTTTTCTAAACCTTTCATCATTTTTGTTGCTTTCCTCTGGATTCTCTCTAGTTTGTCCATATTGTCTTAAGGTGTGGTGCCCAAAACTGGACACAATATGCTCACCAGTGCCAAGCAGAGCGTAACATTTACCTGTGTCCTATGTATGATGCTCCTGTTAATACATCCCGAAACTATATTAGCACCAGATTATTGGTTTATAATTAATTTGTAATGCATTATAACCCCAAATCCTTTTCTGCAGTACTACTGTCTAGCCAGTTCTTCCCCATTTTCTATTTGTGCATTTAATTTTTCCATCCTAAATCTAGGAAATTGCACTTGACATTATTGAATTTCATCTAGTTAATTTCAGACCAGTTCTCCAATTTATCAAGATCATTTTGAATTCTAATCCTGTCCTCCAAAGTGATTGTAACCTCCTCCAGCTATACCTCTTTGTGCCTCTATTATCATGATTATTTGTTTTATTATAGCCTCTAGAAACTATAACTGAGGTCAGGGCCCCATTTTGTTATGCACTGTACCAACACATAGTAAAGGACAATCCAGCTTGGAAGAGTTTACAGTTTACACTAAGTGTGAAAGAAAGTATTATCCCCATTTTACACACGGGGAGTTGAGGCAAATAGAAATTGTCTTGTCCAAAGTCTCACAGGAATCCAATTCCTTAGCCACAAAGACCTTCCTTTCTCAGGTTCTTTGTCTGTAAAATGGGAATACTAATACCCATCTCAGAGAAGTGTTGTGAAGGATTAATCAGTTGGTATTTATACAGGGTGTTTGAAGATGTGAAGAGCTAGGTAAGTAATGAGTACTAGATATAACTAATAACTTATTTTATTGTTTGTAAAGCAAATGAGTTCAGGGAGTGAAAGGAGATATAGAAAGACAACATTGTTGTTTGTATTAAAGGACCATTCAGGTCAATTTGTCCTATTATACAGTGAAACTGAGCATTGCCATGTATCAAAGATTTGTAATCGTCTGTTGAAGCTACAGGCCCCAGGGAAAGGTCCGGCTACAAACAAAAGTAAAGATGACCTTGTAGTAGCAGAAGTGGAAATCAATGATGTGCCCCTCACATGCAGAAACCTGTTGACAAGAGGACAAACTCAGGACGAGGTGTGTAAAGAAGCTGCATCTAATTCTTTGGCTTTCAACTGTTTTTTTTTAAAATTTAAAAGGATTAATGTTCATTGATTCAGGGAAGGTTCCTAGCAAAAGTGTTTGGGTTGTGGGTAGGGAGAGAGCAGGGGTCTGTAAGCCACATGGTAATTTATTGGCCAGAGTGACTAGATTCTGAATTTGAAACTATGCAATATAATAGTGAAATATGTGACTGCTTGTAAAAATATTCAAAATAATTTACATAGACATCATGCTGAGACATGATAGACTGTGGTTGGACCAACATTCAGCTCTCCCATGAGTTAGTTTTAATGTTCCAGTTTGAGGAATCCATGTTAGAGGTGAACAACTAGATTAGAATGCTTATCTTCTAGGGACTGATCAAATCAATCTTACTTATGATGTTAGAATAGAAATGCCTTCTGTTCCAGATGGTCTTATTTATCTTGGGTATGACTTTGATTACTCACATAGCTGGAACATTTGTAAATGAATTGATTTTCCTGATTTTTTTCCTTCTCTTGCCTATAAAGGCAACACCTCTGCACAGTCTTTGTAGAAATATAGGAATTGCCATATTGGATCAGACCACTGGTCCATCTATTCTGGACTTCTGGCTGTGGCCAGTATCAGATGCTTCAAATAAAAATGTAAGAAACAAAGTGAAATAAATTGCCCCTGAAAGAAGTGTCTTGCTAATGCCCATTAGTGAGAGGTTAGCTTATATCCTGAAGCCAGAGGATTTGTAGTCTTTTTTTATTTTTATTTTTTTTAAAAGAAACCCCTGTAATTTGGTACCACAAACAAACAAAAGTCCCTTTTTCAGCTTTAAATATGTTCTTTCAATGTAATTTAATGTTGTCTTGTATAATTAAAGGTAAACTGAAGTGCCCAATGTAACTTTTGTGTAGTGTTTATAATCTCTCTATCAGGTAACATCTCTAAAAGCAACACTTTATATTGTTCCAGCAAATTTTTCTTAAACAAGTAGGTCTTCTCTGGCTTTTCCACATTAATAAAGGTCCGTGATTACTCTTCTGCTATTTTCCATGTCTTGTCCACAACTCAGCAGCAATTATTTTACAATCATCCTCCAATTCAAGTAGGGCTTTACTCAATTTTTTTTTTTAATGTCTATAGATAAGTCGTCTGAGTGGAGCAGCTGTCTCTACTCGAGGGAGGTTCATGACTGTGGAGGAGAAAGCAAAATTAGGACCTGGGTTTGTAGTTCTTTTAAATTATTTGGCATCATGGTTGGATACTTACGTGGATATATATAGTTACCCTCAAAGATTCTCTGTTACGTAGCAGGGTAAGTCAGTATTGTGGTTATTATGGAGGCTTTTAATAGGCTAATTATCATCAGGCTGAAACACTGATTGCATGTCTAGCTGTATTTGTATAGCACCTAGCACTGTGGGATCCTGGCCCATGACTAGGGCTCTTAATCGCTACGGCAGTGCAAATACTAAATAACTATGGTAATAATTGAACTAATATGAAATCAAAACTGCTTTCAGCTGCTCCCAGGAACTTTACCACCTGTGAAGGTTTATCTCTATCGTCAAGTATTTCAATGTGTAGTATTATGAGCATTTCAAGAATAAATTATTTACATTGAGACTAGGAATTCTTGCTTTGAGATTCAAGTGAAGCTTTAAATTAGTAGTTTATCAAAATGCTATTGATGGAATTACAGCATGATGTAAATTTTGAGGTACATTTTCTTTACATAACCAGCTCAAGGATAGGTGCCTTCATGAATGCTACCAGGGTGGAGTTTACTTTTTCAGATCTGTAAATGCATATTTAATATTTTGCTACACTATTAAATAGCATGTGTGTAGGAGATGTTATGTGCTTCATTATGGAACTCTGGATTATGGCTTGCATGCTGTTAAGAGTGAAATCCTGGCTCCAAGTCAATGGGAGTTTTGCCATTAGCTTCAGTAGAGCCAAGATGTCACTCCTAGTGAGGAGCACACTGGTGTGGAGCTTGCCACCTCTTGGGCCGTGACAGTAAAAGTCTGGGAGATGGCAGCATGCTAATATACGCAAACCAGAAAGTGAAACTGACAAAGCTTGGGCAATTGAACCAGATGAGTGAAATCCAAAGAGTAAATGCAATGTGTAAATGATGAAAAGTAATTATATTTTTCAAGTTCCTGGGTTTAATAATCTAGGGAGTCTTCATTCGTTCAAATAAGGAACTTCTGAATTTTTTTATGTGGACTATATGCCTTTGCCTATCAAGGGTCATGAAATTAAATGAAAAATACATAGTTAAGAAATACTCAGTTACTTTTATTTACACTTTCTTAGGCTGCTGATCTCTGCTTTGCTGCCATTTCTCTCAGAATTCAGCAGGGATTGTTGTTATACTTATTAAGGAAAAGTACGTAGCATTATCAAAACCATAAAGGAATTGGGATGAATTCATTACTGGATGGTGATGTCAGTGCCTCCATAGACTGTGCCTCCATAGACTGTTTTGGTTTTCTTTTAATAGGGATCGGCCTTTGTATCTCCATGTCCAGGGGCAGACACGGGAGCTAGTTGACAGTAAGTAATACATAGTTTTGTGTCCCTGTACTATTGTGTTTTTTTATTAATTTGATATATATTTTTATTATGAGCTGTAAATCATCTGGGAGAAAGTAACAGTTCATGCACTAATGGTAAATCCCTTGTTGGTTGAAAAGTCAGAAGCATCTTCCATTGCATCCTACAAGTCATCAAACTAAGGCTTTGATGGACCACAGGGTGTGACTTGTTGAGCTCAGGTGCAGCCCCACCATCAAAAGGAATAATCTGCCATCTGTCCCCAGGTGAGACACAGCAAGAACTGGCATGGTGGGGCATAGGTGGAGAGGCCCTCTCTCTGGTCATGTATATTCAAATCTAAGGATACACGCCTACATTTAAACCACTGCAGCGGCACAGCTTCAATACTGTAACTGCGCCACTGTAGTGCTGTAGTGTAGATGCTGCCTATGCCGACGGGAGGGGTTGTCCCATTGGTGAAGGTAATCCACCTTCCTGAGAGGCATAGCTAGGTTGATGGAAGAATTTTTCCATCAACCTAGCACTGTCTACACCAGGGGTTTAGGTCAGCATAGCTACATCTCTGAGGTGTGGATTTTTCACACCCCTGAAACACACAGCTATGCCAGTGTAAACTCCCAGTGTAGACTAGCCCTCAGTGGTGGTGTTACAAAAGGTGAGTTTTGAATTAGAGAGGCTAGATTGCATAGCCCACCAAGACAAATTTAAAAAAAACAAAGGAATAAGTGAAGTTGTTCAACTTCCCATCTGCTCTTCTTGTCAGTTCACCCTCCCAGTTTACCTCCTTTACGCTACTTGCAGCCCTCATATGCCCAACCTTTCCTGTAATGTACAGATTTGTCAATGTATGCAGATTTCAATTATGTAATTTCTACATACAGATATTTTAAAATAATTGCTAGTATAGATCACCCAACTGCATAGATTATCCTAAACATTACTGGGGGGGAAAAACGCATCTTATTACCACTTGCAGTCTGACACAGGGACCCCAGTTCTGGCCAGAATACCTGTTGGGTCCCCATGTTGGGAATTCTGTTGACACAGGGATAGCATAGGTCACCACATCCTATCCTCCTTTGCAGGCCCCATCATAATGGAATGTTGGAATATTGCTGGATCACTTTGTGGTTAGGATATTTTGGGCTGAGGAGCAGCTTCATAGGTAGCTGTGGGGGTAACAGCTGTAGATTAGAACAGCAGTTGTGGGTCATGCCAGTCCCTGAACCAGACCTGAATTCAGCAGTTGCAAAGGTGGGGTAAAGCGACCTTTGCTCCTCTGTTTGTTGGATTGCACCTGGGCAATATCTGGCTCCATATCAACCATATTTATTTGTTCTATGTTTATGCATTAATGACTAATACAGAGATAGTGTGGCTTGCATTTACATTGTTTGTGATTCTGTACATCGTTTTTATTTATATTTGTAAATGAGCTATGGTGGTATTTTGCATCTGGAACCATAGACTCCTTTAACATGAGCTTTCAGTATTTTTACATTTTAATTTCAAGTATTTTGATTTTTCTCACTTTGAAATTCTGAATTAGTATTCTGTCTCCAAGCATATTGATAGCAAAATTCCACCCAGAATCTAGGATGCACAAATGAGCTGGAACCAGAGCTATTAAGTTCTAATGTTTTTACCAGAATGTAATGTTCACATGGCTCCCCAATATAAACAGGTCTTTTATTTTAGCCTATTTTGGGAAACAAAAACTAGATTGAAAAATAGGAAACTAGTTTAAAAAAATCGTAAAGGTTGAGAATTCACAAGTAAAAGACTTTCACTGTGGAGTAATGGGTAGTGGTAAGGAGGAGGCCCATGGACTCTTCATATTAGAGACTGGAAAGTGATGCTGTGGAACTTTTTTTTTTAAACTGTTTTTAGGATTTCTAATCAATGGGTGGTATGCTTCCTGTTTTGTTTCTCATGAATGATGGTGGTGATCCCTGAGAGCATTTGTAATTTTACTTGTTTAAGTGTTAAATTAATAACTGACTAAAGTCAGTTGGGAATGGTTAACTTAATGGAGAAAGAATGATTTGTTTGAATCCCAGGAACAATGTGCTCTTAAGCTCCGTGTGAAAGGTACTCATGTTCATGATGAGAAAACAGAACTAAAAATGCCTGTGTTCTTTTTAAAATATCTATAATCCGATCTTTTAAATAATGAAAATTAAGAAAATAGTTCTCTCCTGGGTGAAGTCACTTCCCGAAGTTTCATCTGGTGAAAAATTGCTAGCAAAAAATAAAATAAAAAAACCCTAACATTTATAATGGAAATAAGGGCAAACATCTATCTAGTAATAGTATCAATAAGAGTGATTCTCTTCTGTTAAGGATTAAATGAAATCAGTAAAATCCTCAAGATGACTTAGTTTTCAGTAGTCTAAATGTATGTGGAGTAGTGGGAACATGATTTAAATGATATTTAATATAACAAATAATGTGAGGATGTGGTAAATTAAGTGGTCCAGGAGTAGAATTGCAGTACAGTGACTGTGTAGACAAAAAACGTTTTTTTTATCAGTTGCCTTAGTTTGCTTTTGGTCAGGTATCTTGGCCACATGTCCTTTTAGCACTCCAAAGTTAGCATGTGTATAATACTAGTATAAATGTAGAGTATTTTTTTTTCCTGTGTAAACTGACTGGAATGCCAGGGCTGTATTTTGTTTAGCACCTTGTCACTTTAAGGGTTGAAACTCTTCTCAAGAGGTCAGAATGAAACAGATCCAGGGAACGGGATATGATTGCAGCAGTTTATTGCTCCTGGAAGACTTTCCACCACTGGGTTGTTAAAATCAGGCAAGCCAGTAATGCAGATATTGTTTACAGCAAGAGCAGGTTTCTGGTTTGGGTAGTCCAATCAAAGGAAAGGAATTAAAGTATGAAGAACCCAAAGTTTGGTAGCATGCTTTTCCTGAAATTAAAGTGGTATTATGTTATACCCAACAGGAGCTGTAAACCGAATTAAAGAAATAATTACTAATGGAGTAGTGAAAGCTGCCACTGGTTCCAGTCCAACTTTCAATGGAGCTACAGTTACCGTTTATCACCAGCCTGCTCCCATTGCCCAACTGTCTCCCGCTGTTGGCCAGAAGCCTCCATTCCAATCAGGGGTATGTAATGCATACCTGTGATTCTTATGGTATTTTTATGCTCATATTGTAAGATTTATCCATTTATAAATTTGTCTTTTTAAACTTTTATTCACTGTGATAACTGGAGGACTAACAAGGTGGAGTCTGTAAAGTGGGGCTCTGCTGATACCATCCTCCTATAGGAAGGGGACGGAGAGAGCAGTCCTACTTACAGAAGAGCAGAGGACTCACTGTACCATCCAACATTTAAACTTCCTCTTACAGAAGTCAGAATAATTAACCCTTGAAAATGAGTTGTAAACTTTATACATGGAATGATTAGCTGTCTACTGTTATGTTTGCAGATGCATTATGTTCAGGACAAATTATTTGTTGGTCTGGAACATGCTGTACCTACATTTAATGTGAAGGAAAAGGTGGAAGGGCCTGGCTGCTCCTACTTACAACACATTCAAATTGAGACTGGTGCCAAGGTTTTCCTACGTGGGAAGGGCTCAGGCTGCATAGAGCCAGCTTCAGGCAGAGAAGCCTTTGAACCTATGTACATCTACATAAGGTATGGGTAATTTTAAGAAGCCGTGCGATGTAGTTATTCTGAATGTAATTTCAGGTTATGCTGAAAGCATAGAAATATCTTCATCTGATAACTGAGTAAGCTTGAATGAAAGTCTCTAATGTAGCAACTGCTTTTCTTAAGAAGTAAAATTGCATGCAGTTTAATCTTAACTTACTGCTTTGCACAAGAACACGGTACAGTGTAGTTCTGGTTGGATTTCTTTAGAAAGAGATGTTATGCCCCTGTTTAAATCTTTCATAAAACACTACTATATCTATAGACTCTAAGCACCTTCAAATTGTTATTGAGAGGAGATGGGCTACAGGAAGAATGTAGTATTTTCCTTTTTAATGTTGACTGCCAGTGTCTTATAAGTGGTAGAATTTAAAAGGAAAACACAATGTCCTTCTTCCAATCAGGTTACTGACCTCTGTAGTACTTCTTGCAGCAGCTGAGCCTCTCTGAACTTTCATTTTAAAAGGCAGTGGGGGCACATTTACTTTCTAAATGACAGTAAAAGTTCAGAGGTCTAGATGTGCTGTTGAGCAGACAAGCAGTTGATCACCTATGTGAAGGGATAGGGAAAAGGCCTGGTGCTACGCTACCAATGGAGGAAGTAAAGAGGAAGAAGCACCCAAGTCTAGTCATAAAATTCAGCCATAAAAAAGCAAGACCACTAATGCACTTTTTTCAAGTTCCTGACTCTTGTTTTTTCAGTCATCCAAAACCAGAAGGTCTGGCAGCTGCCAAAAAGCTGTGTGAGAATTTATTACAAACTGTAAGTGACTTTTCATGGCAGCTTATTCACATAAATATGAGATTTTAGGGTCCCTTTTAGCTCTGCTATGCCTCAGTGTTGTAACTGCTTTTATTATGCTCTCAGCAAAACTTTTCATAAGCTTTGACATGCTGGTGGTGGTATGTCTCAAGGAAACAACTGGCTTTGAGCAGGGGCGTGTGAAGAGGGGGCAAATGGGCACGGGTCCTCTCAGTAATTGGCGGGGGATGCAGAACTCTTCCTGCTCCTGGGCTGCGGCAGGGAGAGTGAGAGAGCTCCCCTCTCCCCACAGCAGCCCCAGGAGAGTGGGACTCCTTCTGCCCCAGGGCTGCAGCGGGAAGAGCGGAACTTCTCTAGCTCCGGGCTCTCCCTGCCACAGCCCCAGGGCTGAAGGAGTTCTCTCTCCCGCTGCAGCCCCTGGGGAGAAGAGCACTCTCACTTTTCCCCACCGCAGCCCAGGAACAGGAGGAGTTTGCTTCCCCACCCCTGCTGGAGGAGTTCGGTGTCCCCCACCAGTGCCCTTCCCAAAAGCAGTAAAATTTACATTTCTGCACATACCCTTGGGAGGGATATTAAATTACTTTCAGAACACACTTGCATTAAGGAACCTCTTAAGCAGCAGCAGAAAACTTAAATTAATCAGGGTGCATACCACTTACAGAGACCCTACTGTTTCTCATGGTGGTTGCACCATCTTACTATACTTTCTTGAGAGTTTCAGGAGACACAATGTATTGCAACATAACATTGTCCAATGCCAATTCATGTTTTGCTCATATTCAGATGTATGTAGAATCCACTTATCTCTTTCTCTGTTATGGTGTTAGGATATATTGCATAAAAACAGCTCAATCTGGTGTGCCAAATTCTTCCTTGTACTATCAGCGCTCAAATATGGGCTCCTCATGGCCTTTTGGACATTCTAAAGTGAACTTCTAAGGATAAAAATACTTCAGAATGTCATATCTAACCTTTAGTGACTCCAACAATACATCTCTGATAGAAATCTGTCATGCTCACATGCCATACCAGTGACTTAGCTTTGCCCTTTTCCTTTTATTGCTTGGATCATTATCATTATTATCGTTACTGTGCTTTTGGTAGAACCTAGAATCAGGGCCACATTGTGCTAGTTGCTGGATAAATATGTAGTAAGAAATATTCTTTGCCCCAAAGAGCTAGTCTGACATGGTATATATTTATTTGCTAATCTATTAATGTCTTTTGAAGGTTCATGCTGAATACTCCCGATTTGTGAATCAAATAACCACTGCAGTACCTTTAGCAGGTATGTGTTAATATCTTTGAAGTTTGCAAGTTACATTGTTTCTATGAGCAATATTTACACTTACATATATATTAGTCAGATGGTATTGGGCAACAGTCTTATTTTTCTCTGTTAATTTTGAAAGTCTTCCCCTCATTTATCTTCAGTGAACAACAGCTGACCTTCTTTACCTTTCCTCGTCAGTTAAATGGATTTTTTTAGATTCTGCAGCTGATTTAGAAGTAATTGTTTTTATTTTTTTTTCTCCCCCACCAGGTTTCACACAACCTGCTGCTATAAATAGCATACCTCCGCAGCCATCATACTATCCATCCAATGGCTACCAGTCCGGTTACCCTGTTGTTCCTCCTCCTCAGCAGCCAGTTCAACCACCTTATGGAGTACCAGGCATAGTACCACCTGCAGTGCCACTGGCACCTGGAGTGTTAACAGCATTACCCACAGGAGTACCACCTGTGCCCACACAGTATCCAATTTCACAAGTACAACCTCCAGCTAGCACCGGCCAGGTAGGGAAAGGGATGCGTAACTTGGCCTAAAGTTCTTGGGTAACAAGTTTCTGCCTCTGCTAACAGAAAAATCTTTATAGTAGCTCTAAGACTCAAGATGACGACTTCTTCAGGATATGCTTGTATAAAATACTTCTGCTATTTTGTTGGGTCTCTTCGAGTCAAGTACTGCTACAATCACCTAAGAGATGACAGCTCCATTCATAGCATGTATCCATTAGTCAGGCAGAAATTTCTTGAATTCCTGTTATCTTTGTTAATGTTGGAAATAATTTTAATTACCACAGGCATTGTCATAAACTGCACTACAGTTACACTGGTAGCGCAGGTTTGAATAGCTATCACTTTAAGATAGCATTCCACAACTTTGCTACTTAGTGGGCCTTTAAACTAAATAAAATTTTTAAATTATCTGCCTTTTTAGTACTTATAAGGAGAAATTAGTGAAGTGTATTTTATTCCTTTGTGTAAACTTTAATCAGTTTAAACCATTATCTTTGTTAGCATGTAAGAATCTGATAGTATACGATCTTTTTAATTTTTTGTGGTCACTAGAGTCCGCTGAGTGGGCCTTTTCTTCCTGCTGCCCCAGTAAAAACAACCTTGCCGACTGCTACACTGCCACAAGTCCAACCGCAGCCTCAGGGCCAAAAGAGGCGCTTCACTGAGGAGCTACCAGATGAGAGAGAGTCAGGACTGCTGGGATACCAGGTGCAATAAAATAAGCAATTTTAGTACCTGCCTCCAGTTCCCTTCCCTACAAAGAGACTTTGCTGTAAACTGGTCATTCTTAATGTAGTTTGAGTTGTTTCATGACTGTCATCTAAGACCTTTAGGAGATGCTAGTGAATGATTAAATAGAATTTTAAATGTAATCATGAGTGGTGAAGATGAGACTTCACACTTCTGTTCTTTGGAACAGATGCACCATTTGCATCTAGTGCCTCCCATTTCTTTCAGACAAAAATTAAATAATTCTTTCCCTTTCACTGTCTTCCATAATGAAAAGCAATTGTTGCTTTTGTTGTGAGAAAAAGTATATTGATTGCTTCCAGAATCTTCTATTCAGGTTTTTAGCAGTTTTAGTAGTTAGGAGGATTACAGTAAGACTAGACTTAATTTTTTTTTGTTTGTGATAGCATGAGGCATAAAGTCATGATAAAAATCTTACTCCATACAAACAGCCATATTTAATTTAATAAAAATGTAATATAATTTACCACTGTTCCTCAGACACTTCCATGTGTAAGGGAAGTTTCCACCATGGAAAAGTGCCTTCTCATGCCTGAAGTATTTTCCTGAGTCCAAATTGCCCCTGGTAAAATTTAACCAAACTTGCATTTAAAAGGCTGTTTTGGCAGAAAACATTTAAAAAATTACTCAGGATCAGAATCTCAAATGGCAGATATGTTTGCACCCACAAATGTATGTGAGGTGAAAATTGGTGCTTCAAATAGCATTTTGATTTAGCCTATGAAGGAAGATAGTTGTCCGACTGCTTAATGGCTGTACAATCAAGCACTGTGGGGAAGATGAGCTAGATGATGTGTAAGGTCTCTTCTACCTCAGCACTTGGTCCCAGATTTTTAAAAGTATTTAGGCATTGCGGTGCTCAGTGTTGCAACGTCTAACTGGTTCGGGAGCCTAAATTTAATTTTCAAAAGGGATTAAAGCACTTTAAGAGTCTGAATACCTTTAAAAATCTGGGCTTTAGACACTGGTTACAGAAGACACTGTGGTTACAGATGCAATACAAAATGCTTTGTGACAATTCATAGATGTTTATATACATAAGTTACCTTGTTCAGGATACTGTAGGGAAAAGCATTTTGAATAACTACATTAGAGAGCAGTAGATATTTCCTGATCTCTTATGTATAGTGCAATCACAAAAATATTAGATCCAGAAAATTGGAAATATTAAACCCAGTCTGTAGTTTGCAATATACTCCGAAAGGTTGGTCTTCCTGACATTTTCATTAAGGAGATGTAGCTTATATCATAGTTGTAGATTTGCTAATGCCATGTGTTTTTCTGCTCATAGCATGGACCCATTCATATGACTAATTTAGGTACAGGCTTCTCCAGTCAGAGTGAAATCGATGGGGCAGGATCGAAGCCAGCAAGTTCCTCGGGAAAGGAGAGAGAGAGGGACAGGTAAATGTTGTGTTTAACTAAAGTATGAAAAGTTTACAGTCATATATGTTAATCCTAAAGAAAAGCTGAACTTCTAAATCGGTGTTTCTCAACTGGTGGGCTGTGACCCACACAGGGGTCACAAAAGCCAATCACAAGGGTTGTGAGGCACTGAAAATTTTCTTATTATCTAAAGATGATTTTTGGTTCCCACTCCCTGCAAACCCTTACCTTCAAGGTTAAGTATTCTCTGTCAACATCTTGAAACACTCAAAAATTATGTAGGCTTCTCAATGAGATGTTTAGTAAATGTGAAGGCGTTGCAATTTTTTTTTTTTACTTCAAAAAAGGAATTGCCAATTCAAAGAGGTTCAGAAATAATGTTCTAGATCTTATTTGAGGTCATGAAAAAATACATCTGGGATATTGGTAAAGTTTTAAAAACTCTCAAATCTGCTTTAGAACTAAGTGAATAACTTTCTTAGGTATTTTGAAATGTAAGTGATCAGATTATCAAATTATTTGGAAACTTAATCATGATGAGCTATCCATGAGATGGCCCATCTACTTAGTTTGTTGTTGTGCTTGATGGGGAAAATACCATGCAAGCAGGATGTTTCCTTTAAAATCATAAGACAATGTTAATCTGTTTCTGGCAGATCTTTAGCAAGATGTTAGAATTCACTCCAATCCCATGTTGTGTAATTTTACACCCTCTCTCTCCTCTTTAAATCCCTCTTAACGCAATACTTCATACTGCTTAATTATCGAATAATTAAATTAATCAAATAGGTCAATAATTATTTAAAAATTATTAAATTATTTAATAATTAAAGAATACTTTTATTAAAACAGGCAGTTGATGCCTCCACCAGCTTTTCCAGTGATCGGAATGAAAACAGAATCCGAAGAAAGAAATGGATCGGGGTCCTTATTGGGCAACCACGGTGAGCACAATGGACAAAACAAATTCATATGCAAAAGCAAGCTTGACTTGCAAGGCACTGATATAATGTTGACTTTGGCAAATACTGAAAAGCCCAATCAATTCTGGTCTGTGCTTGGGATTGCAACTCCAAGTGAGAGGATGGGCCTGTTCCACTGGCTTTAAACCCATGCATTTCTTACATAGATTTGAACTGTCAACACATGAGATATCTAGTTTCTGAGAGCTAAGGTAAATATTTAAATGAGCGTTAGAAAAGCCTTGGGAACTGTGATATGTTTAACTCCTATTTTGAAAGAAAGGAAGGCCTCTTTTTTTTTTTATTTTGATAATCAGCCCAGGCACAGCTCATAAGAATTGCTCTGTAACACCGGTATATCACATAGTTTTACATTACCATCAGGCTCAAATTGTATAGCTCTGTATATTAAACCAGTCATTAACATAAGCCATGTGTCTAGTAGACATTCTCCTGAAGTGGTCCACAACTAACAGAAATCCTTAGTGGATTCCATCTTTTCATAGGATTCTGTAGCATCAAATATTTGCTACTTGAGAGAACATTTTAAATCCTTGTACTTGTAAATGCCCTGAAAGTTGCACATTTCCTTGTATCAAAGAGCTTCAGACACAGTATATTAGTTTAACCTCAGTTTTTCTCCAGTATTGATGCCAGAGTTTGCCATTGTATTAGACTTCTTATGATTAAATTTGGACTTTTCTTTACATATTTATCTCTTAACGGTGAAATTGCAGTCACTTAAACTCATTTGCTAACTTTACCTTTCTTTTGTGTTTCTTTTTTCTTTCTCTGCTCTCTTACATGGTTCTGATGGATCACATGTGCCGTTGCTGGTGCTGTTTCGTGTGACATCCGACCTTGGGTGACCATTGACCCTGTGACCTCAAAATGGTGTCCAACTAACAATTTATAATTAACGTCTTTTTTTATTAATTAACTTGTTTGGGGTATTTTTATCTTTTTCTTCCTTCTTTGGGGGGGGAGATGTTTTTTTTCCTCTAGATCATCCAGCTAAGAAGATGAAAACTGCTGAAAAGGGGTTTGGATTGGTGTCTTATACTGGAGATTCATCAGATGAAGAAGAGGAACATGGTGGCCATAAAAATGCAAGTACTTTTTCACAGGGATGGAGTTTGGGATACCAGTATCCTTCCTCACAACAACGAGCTAAACAACAGATGCCATTTTGGATGGCACCATAGAAGCTATAGAACAGTTTTTGTACCCTCAGTTACACCTTTTTTCTCTAGCAATAATGCATGTATATTACAAAACGAACTTTGCAAATGTACATTGTTCTTACCTTTACAGAAGCTGCTAAAGGTGCACTATTCCCTTTTGAAAGGGGTTCTATAATATTTTTACAATCCATATTTCTGCAGTGAATTTGTCATCTATGAAAAGTTATTTGAAATCACAAACTCAGTGCAGCACGGACTTTTTATACAATGATGGAAAGTGCTCACAGAACAAGAACAGGGAGGTATGTCGCTCCCCCCGCATTTTCCATGTGCCCTGGATAGCTTCAGAAATGGAGACAGCCAGCCAGGCTGACTTAAATACAGATTTTGTGTGTTTATTTTAAGTAATTTTCCTTTTGTCAACTTGTGTTTGTCAGTGGTGACAACAGATGTCCTCAATGTTTGGACTTTCACTGGAGAAAGGAAAATCTATGCATTACACAATTTTTAAGATCATGTTTCCTTAAATTCCTAATTTTATTTACTTTAAGCAGTTCCCATGTGTTCCCCCCCCCTTTAGTTCCAAAATGCAATTTCAGTAACTCAAAATAACTTTTGATTCTAGTCAAATTTCTTGGCGTGTGGGGGGGAAATGTAGGTTTTCCACATAATTTTCTATTTTGGATGGATTTGGCTTGCTACTAATACTTGGACATACTTGGTATATCAGTGGTATGTACACTCTAACCACCTTCAGCTGGTCCATGTGATATACTTGTCATGTTGGTGTTAGTCTGTCATTAATTTCCGAGTCTGATTCCACCAGTTTTGTTTTATGACTGTTTAACAAAGAAATATAGCATCCTGGTTTGTGCATCTCCAAAGACCGGATTGCAAGCACTGCTATTACACTGAAGCACAGAAGCGGAACCTCTGAATAAATTGTGGATTGTTTACAGTGACTGGAACTGCAAAGGGGCCTTTCTTATCATGGCAAGCTGTTGCCAAAAGATTACTCTTTTGTATTGATAACATTGATGTGTGAATCCACTAATGTGTGGTGGGACACAATGTAAATGGAGGTGCAGGTCTGCATTTGAAACATGAGTAATAGTTTGAAGTATTGTAATAAGTGTAACTTTTACACATTTTGACTACCTTGCAGGCTGGCTGGCTTTGTATAAACTTATTCTCTGGTTTCCTACATGTTGTAAATAATTATAGAAACATAATTTCCTTATAAATAAATGTACAAATATTCCTTTTGCTTCCATCTTTTTTCTTCAGCTCTATCAGATAACTTTCTTGGGTACAGCACAGTCACCTGGGGCGGGAATGGTGACAACCTCGGTCTTAATTTGGTGTTTTAACAGACACAGACTTTGGTGAAATATTCTTACTAAGAAAAGGTTTTAAAACCTTAACCGTTTTTAATGGGACACAACGTGAAAATCACTTTTCTGTCTGAAAATATTGTACCTTTTTATTGTTACAGGTCGCTAAGACTACCATAACTGGACATTAGCAGTAGCTTATTTTTTCCATTTGACAGAACTTTGTGTGAGTGCAAAGGAGCAGAAAAACAATGGGCCACATATCGCATCTTTTAAAATAGTATCAAAAAATGGATTTTTTTTTTAAACCAGTTGGACCATTTAGTTCTGCTCATTTGTAGTAGCAAGCAATCTAGAAATAAAAAAAAAATGTAAAGGAAATTCCCCACTTAAACTTGGTCTACAATTAAAAAAAAAAAAAAATAGAAGTTTTTGTTCTGTTCTATTTAGGTTCTTTTGCTACCCTCATCACTGCAATATCTGAGCCCCTTTCGGTAGTGCATCAAGCAATGTGACTAACTTCTATCACGTGACTTTTTCCCGCTTTCTCTCTCATCCTCTGTACAAGGGCAGAATTGTTTATGCAATGTAGTGCTTTGGTTTGGCAGGGCTTTTATTGTTGGGTTTGATTTTATTTATATATATGTAT
Organism: Terrapene triunguis; assembly: GCF_002925995.2. Classification (NCBI taxonomy): domain Eukaryota; kingdom Metazoa; phylum Chordata; order Testudines; family Emydidae; genus Terrapene; species Terrapene triunguis. The sequence continues at coordinate 2,143,898 of NW_020664748.1, read as the reverse complement.
ATGTTATGCTTAGAGCACCATATCTTATCACCTGCTTTTAAAACCAATTCCCATAAACTATTTTTAATAAACCCCAGTCCTGCAAACACTTATGCACTTGCTTTTCTTTAAAAGGATGAGTAGTCCTACTGAAATCAAAGTCAAGGGGGCCAGTCTCTCAGTTTAATAGTTTCCCAGTGTTTTGAAATCTGACCATACCCATGTTTACTTGCTGCTAATTATAGCGAGGTAGCTAGAAACTACCAGATAGTCTTTTTGACATTAATTATTAGCAGAAATAAATGTACAAAAGCCTGAAACTGGCTGAGTAAATTTACTTTTAAAATTAAATGCTTAGGAGATATTGTGGGGTGACTGGGGAAAGGAAGTGCGTTTCAGCTGTAGAGGATCACCCTGCTGACCGGCCTGACCACCTATTAAAGTTATACACAAAAGGCTGCTTTTCACTAGAAGATGGTGTGTGTGAGAAGAATCGAGGAAGGTAAGCGATTTGCCCAAAGGACGAAGGACCGGCAGCGAGGGACTCAGGGACAGTCCCTCTTCCACCTTTGGGTGCAGCGCTGCCCTTGCTCCTGATGCATCCCATGCACGGAAGAGGCGGGTCCATGCGCGGGCGGGGCATGAAGCGCTCGCTCGGCCTAAGGCCGCAGAGCCGCTGCCGCAGCCATTTTGGTTTGCTCTGAGAAGGGTCTGACACGGTGGTGCGCCGGTCCTGGGCCGGTGGGGTCCTGCCCTCCACGGGCCCTGTCAGTGCGGACGGGAGGATGCGACGCGGAGAAGCCCGGAGTCCCTGACACGGTGAGTTGCGGGTTTGGGGGTGGGGGAGATGCAGCCCGTCTCGGACTGGGGCGGGACCGGGGCGGAGAGAGCCTGTGGAGACCCCGTGGCTCCGGCCCGCTCCACCCCCTCCCGGCTGGTTCCTGACACACATTTTCTCCCTGCAGGCGGCGGCGTTTTTCCTGGCGCCGGGGGAGATGGACTCTGGAGCCCGCCAAGGCGGTGGCGCCTTAGGACAATCCCGCGAGTATAAACTGGTGATGCTGGGAGCTGGCGGCGTGGGCAAGAGTGGTGGGTGTCTCGGGCCTGCCGGGGTGTGGCGCCCTTTGGCTCAGTAGTCAGGGGAGAGGCTGTCCCGTGGGACGTCTCCGAACCCCCAGGGGTCGGTCAAGGTCCGAGAGCAGCTGTAATGGGGCAGAGCTTTAATCTCAGTCACTGCTGAGCGCGGCGGCCCCCATAGCTGAAGAATGGGTTTGCTCGCTGCTGTACTGTGGAGGTACCCACTGTGAGGGGACAAGGTGGGTGAGGTAATCTCTTTCATTGGACCAACTTCTGTTGGTGAGAGAGACAAGCTTTTGAGTGACACAGAGCTCTTCTTCAGGGGGACAATCTGTGCTTTGCTTCACTGTAGAGGTCACCTACATAAGGGTTGGTTTGAGATTTTTAAAAAATATATCTTTCCCCAGCTCCTACCTTTGTATTCTCAATAATTTAACGTATATGTGTGAAAATCCTTGATTAGGATAAACACCACAGAGTTCTAATACGTTATATCTATAAGACGTTTAATTTATTAAACCATTTTAAGCTGTTAGTCCCATAGTTGAAAATAATAGGCAATAGGTGAGAATATAGTTCAATAATAGGCAATGGGTGTGAATATAGTTCACAATTTCATACTGATAAGTAAGGCTGCGAGTCTGTCACGGAGTCTGATTTTCTGGGACCTCTGTGACTTCTCCAGTGGCCGGTGCGGCTGGCCCGGGGGCCACCTGAGCAGCTTGGGCAGCCCCTGGGCCAACTGCATTGGCCGCTCCTGGGGCAGTCTTGGGCCACTGCCCCTCCCCCCAGCAGGAGTTTGGGTGTGGAAAGGGGCTCAGGGTTAGGGTTAACCTCAGGGCAGGGGGTTGGGGCATGGGAGGCGATGTGGGATCCAGGAGGCGCTTACCTCGGGGCTCCCCGGAAGCGGTGACATGTCCCTCCCACGCCTCTGGCATGGCCAGGTGGCTCTGCGCGCTGTCTCTGCCCGTATGCACTGCCCCCGCAGCTCACATTGGCTGTGGTTCCCAGCCAATGGGAGCTGCGGAGCTGGCACTCGGGACGGAGGCAGCACAAGGAGCCCCCGGCCGCACTTGTGCCTAGGAGCCAAGGGACATGTTACTGCTTCTGGGGAGCTGCGCAGAGCCAGGTAGGGAGCCTGCCAGCCTTGCCCACCTTACCCCCACAGCACCAGCGGCGGTACTGTTACCCCCCCCCCCCCAGCACTCATGGCACCCCCCCCCCCCCCCCCCCCCCCAGCAACCACGGTGTCCCTAGGCGACACCCCCACCCGGGGCACCCAAGATTTTGTCAGGGGTATATAATACAAGTCATGGCAGGTCACGGGCCATGAATTTTTGTTTACTCCCCGTGATCTGTCCGTGACCTTTTCTAAAAATACCCGTAACTAAAATGTAGCCTTACTGATAAGTACATTTTACCATATCGCCTTTGAGATTTAGGGTGAACAAAATGTGCATTTTCCCTATGAAGTGCTCCAATTTTTAGCGAATGCCAAAATAGTATGCCAATTGTACCATTTAAATGTTTCTCACACCTTCTTGTCAACTGTCTAAAATGGGCCATCTTGATTATCACTACAAAAGCTTTTTTTTCTCCTGCTGATAATACCTCATCTTAATTAATTAGCCTCTTACAGTTGGTATGGCTACTTCCACCTTTTCATGTATATATATATATTTCTTACTATATGTTCCATTCTATGCATCTGATGAAAGTGGGCTGTAGCCCACGAAAGCTTATGCTCAGATAAATTTTAATCTCTAAGGTGCCACAAGTACTCCTGTTCTTTTTGCGGATACAGACTAACACAGCTGCTACTCTGAAATCTGTGTAATCAGTAATTCTAAATATTCTCTGTCCATTATCATGTCCCCACCTACGCCTGTGAGGTTAATCAGGAGGACTGGAAATCACCTGTGTAATTGTAGTTATCCAATGTTAATTTTCAGCTATGACCATGCAGTTCATCAGCCACCGGTTCCCAGAGGACCATGATCCTACCATTGGTAAGAAAAACCTCTCCAATATCTGTCTCTGCTTTTGCAAGTTAAAAAGTAGTTTTTGTGGAATCATTTACCGTGAATCTTATACGCTAAAGAAAACCAGAAACTCAGCTGCAAACAAAGCATTCATAATCATGTCAGTAATAGCTAGACAAGTTGTTACGAGTCCAAAGTCTGCGAAGAGGATTATGAGCTGTCCTAGGAACAGAACTAATGGCCAGATCTTTAAAGATATTTACCGAAAATTCTGTGCACCCAACAATAATTTCTGCACAAATTCTGCATTGTGCAATGGCGCAGAATTCCCCCAGGAGTAAACAGCAGATACTAAAGTTAGACATTTTAAAATCAGCAAGTCCAGATAACTTTCATCCAAGAATTTTAAAAGAGCTCTCTGAGGAGCTCACTGGACCATTCATGTTGATTTTAATTAAGTTGTATAACAGTAGGGAAGTTCCAAAAGTCTGCAAGAAAGCTAATGTTGTGCCAGTATTTAAATGGGATGACCTGGGTAATTATAGGCTAGGCAGTCTGACATCAATCCTGGGCAAGGTAATGGAATGGATGATATGGGAGTGGATTAATAAAGAATTAAAGTAGGCTATAATGAATGCCAATCAACATGAGTTTATGGAAAACAGATCCTGTCAAACTAACTTGGTATCTTTTTTGATGAGATTACAAGATTGGTTGATAAAGGTAATAGTATTGATGTAATATACTCACACTTCTGTAAGGCGTTCGAGCTCATCCTCTCAACATTTTGATTAAAAAAATAGAGCAGTATAAAGTTAACATGGCATACATTGAATAGATTAAAAGCTGGCAAACCGATATGTCTGAAAATGTAATTGTAAATGTGGAATCCTCACTGGGCACGTGTCTTTCTAGTAGGCTTCCATAAGGATCTGTTCTTGGCCCTGTGCTATTTAACATTTTTAGCAGTGACCTGGAAGAAAACAAAATAATCACTGATAAAGTTGGTCATGATACAAATTGGGTGAGTGGTAAACAATGAAGAGGACAGGTCACTAATACAGAGTGATCTGGATCATTTTGTAAACTGAGCATATTATGTGTTTTAATACGGCTAAATGTATATAGGTAATCTAGGGGACAAATATACTTTCAGGATGGGAGACTCTATCCTGGGTAGTGACTCTAAAAAAGATTTGGGGGTCATTGTGGATAATCAGCTGAACCTGAGCTTTCAGTTCAATGCTTTGGCCAAAAGGGCTAATGTGATCCTGGAGTGCATAAACAGTGGAATCTTGAGTACAAGTAAAAAGTTATTTAACTCTGTATTTGGCACTGGTGTAGTCTGCTGAAATACTGTATACAAGACGTGTTGTCCAGAGTTCAAGAAGGATGCTGAAAAATTGCAGAGAGTTCAGAGAAGAGCAATGGGAATTAGAAAACCTGTCTTATAGTGATAGATTGACCTTATTCAATCTATTTAGCTTAATAAAGAGAATCTTAAGGGATAACCTGATTAGTCTATTTGTTCTCTGTGCGAAGAACAAATAATTAATAATGGGTTCTTCAGTCTAGCAGAGAAAGGTATAAAACAATCCAATGGTTGGAAGTTGAAGCTAGACAAATTCATGCTTGAAATGAGGTGTGCATTTTTAACAGTGAGAATAATTAACCATTGGAGCAATTTATAAGGGTCATGGTGGATTCTCCATCACTGACCATTTTTAAATCAAGATTGGAAGCTTTTTTTAAAAGATGTATTCTAAGAATTATTTTGTGGAATTTCTATGGCCTCTGTTGTTCAGGAGGTCAGACCAGGAAGATGATCACAATGGTCCCTTCTGGCTTTGGAATCTATGAATTAATTTCTCCATCTGTAAAATGGAGATGATGACACTTTATCTCCCTTCAAGTATTTTGAGATCTACTGGTGAAAAGTGCTATATAGGAGCTAGGTATTATTAAATACTTGCAGAAAAAGTTTAAAGACTAAAATAAGTTAACTGCCAGTCACAATTAACAGACTAATAACAAAAATAAGACCTCTTGATGGCCATCATCTCTTCTGTCATACCACTTTTGCTGTGCAGTGTGATAGTTTGTCATACATAACTGCCTTTGTTTCCTTTTGTTGTTGCTACTTTTTATAATGTGCAGCAGATTGAAAGGAGGGGGAGAGTAACTGCCCAAAATGCTTGTGTTCAGCTAAATTATCTCTTGCGTGTTCCATTTGATTTTCCCACGTCTTTTGTCGAAATTATGAGTCAACAGATTTACCCTTCCACATATAAACCAGGAGAATTAGCAGAGCCAGCAACCTTAACTTTTCTTTAGCAGATGACTCTAGAGCAGGGGTAGGCAAACTTTTTGGCCCGAGGGCCACATCTGGGTGGAGAAATTGCATGCAGGACCATGAATGTAGGGCTGGGGCAGGGGGATGGGGTGCGAGAGGGAGTGCGGGGTGTTGGAGGGGGTGCACTGTGTAGGAAGGGGCTCAGGGCAAGGGGTTGGAGCGCAGGAGAGGGGTGGGGTATGGCAGGGGTCTCAGGGTAAGGGGTTGGGGCACAGGAGGGTATGCAGAGTACAGGAGGGGGCTCAGGGCAGGGGGTTGGGGGTGCAGGAGGGGTATGGGGTGCAGCAGGGGGCTCAGGGCAGGGAGTTGTGATGCAGGGTGCAGGAGGTGTTCGGGGGGCGGGCTCCGGTCCGGCACCACTTATCTGGAGTGGCTCCAGGGTGGCAGCGGCGCGCACTGGGGCTAGGACAGGCTTCCTGCCTGCCTGCTCTGCCCTCGCGCTGCTCCCGGAAGCAGCCGGCACCACGTCCCTGGGGTGGGGGTGGACAGAGGGCTCCGCTGCTGCTCTTGCCTGCGGGTACCTCCCCCGAAGCTGCCATTGGTCGCAGTTCCCCGTTCCTGGCTGTGGGAGCTGCGGGGGGTGGTGCCTGAAGATGAAGGCAGCGCATGGAGTCCTCTGCCCGCTGCCCGGACTACCCCTTCTGCCTGAAGTCCTGCCCCTACCGCCGGAGCCCAGAGTCCCGTCCCCCCTTCCTGGCGTGGCAGCCAACTCCCCTCTTTCCCCCCACCCCAGGCTGCCCGAGCACCACCAGCCCCGAAGTGCCTGAGCAGGAGGCGTAGCTCCCCCGGCCATTGGCAGGTGGCATGGCCCAGCCCTGGAGTGCTGGGAGGGCGGATGGTTCTTCCCCCCCACCCCCGAGTGCCAGGCAGGTGAGCAGGCAGCATGGGCCCCAGCCCCGGCACATCGGGAGGGCAGCGCTGCCTCCCTCGCCCAGCCCCGGAGTGTAGGCCGGCCCCCATTAGCCCCTTGGCCAGAGCCCCAGGTTGGGGCTACCGGGTGGGGGGGGAAGACCCCGGCAGCACACAGCCCGGGAACAGGAAGCAGGAAGGGGTCTGGGGGTGGAGTGTCGGCGGGATCACGCAAGGCTGTTTGGGGAGGCACAACCTCCCCCCGCCTTCGATACTTGCCGGCCATGGCACCATGATTTTTCAAAATCCTATAGGATTTTACTGTTGTTTATTATTTGTATTACCATGGCACGTAGGAGCCTTAGCCATGGATCAGGACCTTCTGCAATCTTTGTCTCCAAATAAAGTGTTGTTACTAGCTCCTGCTTTGAGATCTTCTGACACTAGCTGTCTGTTTTATTCAGTCTACCTCTTTTGCGGTACGTCTACACTTACCGGAGGGTCCGGCGGCAGGCAATCGATGTTCTGGGATCGATTTATCGCGTCTGGTTTAGACGCGATAAATCGATCCCGGAAGTGCTCGCCGTCGACGCCGGTACTCCAGCTCGGCGAGAGGAGTACGCGGCATCGATGGGGGAGCCTCCCTGCCGCGTCTGGACCCGCGGTAAGTTCGGACTAAGGTACTTCGAATTCAGCTACGTTATTAACGTAGCTGAATTTGCGTACCTTAGTCCGAAGTGGGGGCTTAGTGGGGACCAGGCCTTGGAGTTGTCACTCAGCCCATTAGTGTTGACAGGAGAATCTGATCAAACGGAAAGGAGAACTTGAGTTTCTATTCAGGTTCTTATAGTGTGCCCATGACGATAACATCTGAGCACCTTTTGGTGAAGTTTTTTAACATAAGAATGGCCCTACTGGGTCAGACCAAAGGTCCATCTAGCCCAGTATCCTGTCTTCTGACAGTGGCCAGTGCCAGGTGCCCTAGAGGGAATGAACAGAACAGGTAATCATCAAGTGATCCATCCCCTGTCGCACATTCCCAGCTTCTGGCAAACAGAGGCTAGGGACCCCATTCCTGACCATCCTGGCTAATAGCCATTGATGGACCTATCCTCCATGAATTTATCTAGTTCTTTTTTGAATCCTGTTATGGTCTTGGCCTTCACAACATCCTCCAGCAAGGAGTTCTACAGGTTGACTGTGCGCTGTGTGAAGAAATACTTCCTTTTATTTGTTTTAAACCTTCTGCCTATTAATTTAATTTGGTGACCCCTAGTTCTTGTGTTATGAGAAGTAGTAAACAACACTTCCTTATCTACTTTCTCTACACCAGTGATGATTTTATAGACCTCAATCATATCTCCCCTTAGCCATCTCTTTTCCAAGCTGAAAAGTCCCAGTCTTATTAATCTCTCCTCATACGGAAGCCGTTCCGTACCCCTAATCATTTTTGTTGCCCTTTTTTGAAACTTTTCCAATTCCACTATCTCTGTTTTGAGATGGGGCGACCACATCTGCACACAGTATTCAAGATGTGGGCATACCATGGATTTATAGAGGCAACATTATTTTCTGTCCTATTATCTATCCCTTTCTTAATTATTCCCAGCATTCTGTTCGCTTTTTTGACTGCTGCTGCACATTGAGTGGGTGTTTTCAGAGAACTATCCACAATGACTCCCAAGATCTTTCTTGATTGGTAATCGCTAATTTAGACTCCATTATTTTGTATGTGTAGTTGAGATTATGCTTTCCAATGTGCATCACTTTGCATTTATCAGCATTAAATTTCATCCACCATTTTGTTGCCCAGTCACCCAGTTTTGAGAGATCCTTTTGTAGCTCTTTGCAGTCTGTCTGGGTCTTAACTATCTTTTTAATTTGGAGGGAAAGATCTGTTTATCTTTCTAAAGCCTGGTCTACACCTGAAACTCAGGTCATCTTAACTATGTCTCACAGGACTGTGAAAAATTTCATGCCCTATGCAACGTATTTAGGATGACTTAACCTCCATTGTAGACGAAGCTAGGTTGACGGAAGAATTCTTTCATCAATTTAGCTACTGCCTCACAAGGGGGTGGATTTACTGTGGTGACGGAAATACCTGTTCCGTTGCTGTAGTCAGTGTCTACACTACAGTGGCATAGTTGTGCTGTTGTTGTGCTTGTTGTGTAGACATATACTTAGTAATTTATCCTGTTTTAGGAAATTGGCAGTTCTGTTGGTGGCTGCCATTAGGATTATTTTATTTTATTTGTCTGCCTGTTCACGTCAGTTGGGAAAGGCCCATTAGTCTGAGAGAGAGTATGTCTTTATTAAGGTGTGCAAAACTGAATTCTTACATTATTACAATTGATTTTATAAAGTATTTTCCATTGCTTTATATCAAATGCTCAGTAGTAGTATTTTGTTGTATGCATGAGATCAGTACTGTAGTTTTACTGAACTTCTGTTACCCCCTACCCTTCTTCTTCTAAATCCACAGAGGATGCTTATAAAATACAAATACGGATTGATGATGAACCTGCAAATTTGGACATTTTGGACACAGCAGGACAGGTATGTGAGCAATAAAAATATGAATAGGATGGAACTAAAGGCCAGGCATATTCACAGAGATCCTTTAAAAATGTATTGCTTGTCTCTAACTTTTCTTTGTTCTAGTTTTGTCTCCTGAATTATCCCATTTCCCCAACATATTGTATTTGTTGGTAGCCACACAATGTGCATTTGTTTTGTACCCTGCTTTGTTTCCCCATTTTCCATTGTCCTTTTTTTATACATAATATATACAAACGAAGAGGTGCCAACATTCTTACCCATTCCCTGAAGCAACAGAAACTCATGCCTTCCATTTGCTTCGTATATTGGTCCCAAATTTTCACAATATTTTGTTTGATGTGTTAAAGGACAGAAAGGAAACAAACCATTCATAACGTTCTTTTAACTCTGACTGCTACATGTTGCAATTTTAATTGTGTATTTCAGGTGTTTAAGTAATATTTCAGATAGGGAGAATCCATAAAATCTCCATTTTTTTCCAGTGGACAATGTGTGGCATAAGCAAACCAGTATGTTGCGTGGCATATAGCTGTTCTTAGAATGGATAGAGGGCTGACAGTGATGAGATGATCAATAGCTGCTGAGCTTGTACGAGAATTGAAATATAACATTCTTTCTAGGCAGAGTTTACAGCTATGCGGGACCAGTACATGAGGGCAGGTGAGGGATTTATCATCTGTTATTCAATCACGGACCGACGCAGTTTTCATGAAGTGCGTGAGTTCAAACAGCTCATCTACCGTGTTCGGCGCACTGATGACACTCCTGTGGTTCTTGTGGGGAACAAATCTGATCTGACACTGCTCCGACAGGTAAACTACCCAAAGGAGTTCAGAAGGTGTATATCTTAAAACTAGGGCTGTCTGTCAAGTGATTAAAAATATTAATTGTGATTAATCACGCTGTTAAACAATACTAGAATACCATTTATTTTAATATTTTTGGATGTCTTCTGCATTTTCAAATATATTGATTTCAGTTACAACACAGAATACAAAGTGCACAGTGCTCACTTTATATTTATTTTTTATTACAAGTATTTGTACTGTGAAAAAACAAAAGAAATAGTATTTTTCAATTCACCTAATATAAGTATTGTTGTGCAGTTTCTTTATCGTGAAAGTTGAACTTACAAATGTAGAATTATGTACAAAAAAACTGCATTCAAAAATAAAACAATGTAAAATTTTAGAACCTGTAAGTCCACTCAGTCCTACTTCTTGTTCAAACAATTGCTCAGACAAGCAAGTTTGTTTACATTTGCGGGAGATAATGCTGCCGCTTCTTGTTTACAATGTCACCAAAAGTGAGAACAGGCGTTCGCATGGCACTGTTGTAGCTGGCCTCGCAAGATATTTACGTGCCAGATGTGCTAAAGATTCATATGTCCCTTCATGCTTCAGCCACTATTCCAGGGGACATGCATCCATGCTGATGATGGGTTCTGCTTGATAACAGTCCAAAGCAGTGCGGACCGATGCACGTTTATTTTCATTATCTGAATCAGATGCCAGCAGCAGAAGGTTGATTTTCTTTTTTGGTGGTTCAGGTTATGTAGTTTCCACTTCGGAGTGCTGCTCTTTTAAGACTTCTGAAAGCATGCTCCACACCTCATCCCTCTCAGATTTTGGAAGGCACTTCCGATTCTTAAACCTTGGGTCGAATGCTGTAACTATCTTTAAAAATCTCACATTGGTACCTTCTTTGCGTTTTGTCAGATCCGCGGTGAAAGTGTTCTTAAAACGAACAACGTGCTGGGTCATCATCTGAGACTGCTACAACATGAAATATATGGCAGAATGCAAGTAAAACAGAGCTGGGGACCTACAATTCTCCCCCAAGGAGTTCAGTCACAAATTTAATTAGCACATTATTTTTGTAACGAGTGTCATCAGCGTGGAAGCATGTCCTCTGGAATGGTGGCCGAAGCATGAAGAGGCGTACGACTGTTTAGCATATCTGGCACGTAAATACCTTGCAATGCCAGCTACAAAAGTGCCACGCTAACTTGTGTTCTCACTTTCTGGTGACACTGTAAGTAAGACGAGGGCAGCATAATCTCCGGTAAATGTAAACAAATTTGTTTGTCTTAGCGATTGGCTGCACAAGAAGTAGGACTGAGTGGACTTGTAGGCTCTGAAGTTTTACATTGTTTTGTTTTTGAGTGCAGTTACGTAACAAAAAAAATCTACATTTGTAAGTTGCACTTTCACAATAAAGAGATTGCACTACAGTATTTGTATGAGTATTTTTCACTTCACCTATTTCTTTTGTTTATCATTTTTACAGTGCAAATATTTGTAATAAAAAATAATAAACACTTTGATTTCAATTAAAACACCGAATACAATATATATGAAAATGTAGCAAAACATCCAAAATATTTAATAAATTTCAATTGGTATTGTTTAACAGTGCAATTAAAATTGCGATTAATTTTTTTTTTTAGTTAATCGCATGAGTTAACTGTGATTAACCGACAGCCCTACTTAAACTATAATGCTGTGGTTTATCCTAAGTGTATTTGCTTATTCCTTTTCCTTAGATTACATTTTTTGCTCTTGATTTAATGTTTAAAATAAATGTAATATTTGTATTAGTAATGTTGAAAGAGGGATGTGATGCAATGGTGGTAAGCACAGAATGCAGGATCTCTAAACTACAGATGGTTTTATTATGGAATACTAATGTTAATAGACATGACATAATCTCAAACTCATCAGTTTTCAGCTTTGAAAACCTGGGTTTCTTCTTCGAGTGATTGTTCACGTCCATTACACATTAGGTGTGTGCGTGCCGCGTGTACGGACGTCGGAAACTTTTTCCCTTAGCAGCTCCTGTGCAGTGTGGCGTCTCATGCTGGTGCATATATACCCCTGCCGACCCGACCCCCTCCGGCGTCGGAACAGCTCTCTATCTCTCAATTGCGAGTGTCCCTTAGCATAGTTATCAGCAGTTATCAGTAGTTAGTTAAGATTCCTTTGTTTTAGGTTTTTGGAAGTTGTCTCCAACACCAGCCCTGGGTTGCGGGGCATGCCGCAGGCCCAAGGCTTTAAGGCTTGTGCCACGTGCCGCAAGCCTATGCCTCTTAGTGATCCCCACGACTTGTGTCTCCGTTGCCTGGGGGAGTCGCATCAGACTGAACACTGCAAGATTTGTAAGGCTTTTAAGACCAGGACTAAGAAAGAAAGAGACTTTCGCCTCAAGCAGCTACTCATGGAGGCTGCGCTGCAACCTTTGGCCTCGGGCCATCAGGCCTCGGTGCCAGCGTCACTTCGCGATCCGGCACCGGTGGGGCACTGCAAGCATATTGCACCGAGGCAACAAGACAGGCCCCGGCACCGTTCGACGTCACCGGCATGGTCACAGGGCCAGCCTAAAAGCCGAGAGCGCTCACCGCATAAGAAGGCGACGCAAGCAAAAGAACCGAGCGCTCAAAAGGGCAGTGCTGCCCCAGGACGTGCTCCGGTGCCGACGAGCCCGTTGAGCCCTGAGCTAAGTGCCTTGAGTGCGAAGGAAGGGCTGGAGGAGCTCCTAGAACAGCCCTCCACACCAGACACCTTTGAGGCGGCAAAGGACCTGATCGAGTTGTCGCCCCCTCCCTGCCAAAGAGAAGCCTCTGGCACCATCACCAAGAGTGCTGTCCAGAGGCAAGCCAGCAATGGTGCGCCGATCGAGGTCACCATCCCGGCATTGCTCCCAACGTCGGTCCGGGTCGAGGTCAGCCTCTGTGGATTCCCGGTTGCCCCTGACTCAGCGGGACTCGAGGGCACCATATTCCAGCCAACATACGGCACCGGCCCCGTCAGTGCACCGCTCCCCGGCGCCATCGCCAGGCCGGCACCGAGGCGACACAAGACCGAAGTCCCCGAGCCCAAGCAGAAGCCAACAATCCCAGTCCCGGGAGTATCGGTACCAGTCGGCGAGGAGCTGTTCTCCAGCCTCCCAGCAGCACCGTTCTACGGCACCGCCTTGACTTTCGACGTCGCCTTCCTCGGAATCCGAGGTGGACTCAAGCTGCTCCAGCTATGCCCGCAGGGCACCGGCTAGCAGGGAGCCCCGTGGCATCCCCAATGAGACACGCCAGACAGGCCCATGGTATCCAAAAGGGCCACTATCACCAACAGGAAGGGCCCTCCTCCAGAGCCTCAAGATCTGGCTATTTGGTGCATTGGTCCCGGTCCCCGCACAGGCACCCCTCTGCGCCCAAGGAGGCCACAGTATCCAGGCCACCAGACGCTTCTCCGGAACACAGGAGAGCGGAAGCGGCACTGAGCCTGGTGCTGTCCCGAGGCAGGCAGTCAGGCAGGACCCGGATGAGCCCCCAGCTTGCGAGGGAGGGCAAGAAGGTCTGGAGGAGGAGACGCAGAAGGCCCTCACCTCTTTGTCATCCTCAGATGAAGCTGTGGCGGGCACAGCGGTGTCGGGGCCTCCTCCGATTGACCACAGAGCGCACCGGGAGCTGCTCCGCAGAGTAGCCCAGAACTTGGGCCTACAGGTGGAGGAAGCAGTAGAGCAGGAGGATCCTATGGTGGACATCTTAAGCCCCGAAGGCCCCTCCAGAATTGCGCTCCCGCTCATAAAGTCAATCCAGTCCAACTACAAGACGGTCTGGCAAACCCCAGCCTCTACAACGCCAACAGCAAAGGACTTAGAGAGGAAGTACTTTGCCCCTTCCAAGGGATATGACTTCCTCTTTTGTCACCCAGCCCCCAGTTCGCTGGTCGTCTCAGCGGTCCATGAACGGGAACGACATGGTCAGCAAGCCCCGGCTCCCAAGGCCAAGGAGGCTAAACGTCTAGACCTATTCAGTAGACAAATTAGAGGATTGGGCCAAAAGAAACCTGGTGAGGTTCAACAAGGACAAGTGCAGAGTCCTGCACTTAGGACGGAAGAATCCCATTCACTGTTACAAACTAGGGACCGAATGGCTAGGAAGCAGTTCTGCAGAAAAGGGGTTACAGTGGATGAGAAGCTGGATATGAGTCAACAGTGTGCCCTTGTTGTCAAGAAGGCTAACGGCATTTTGGGCAGAGACCCCTTAGACTTTGTAGTGACAATCCCTGCCCAGGTATTGGACTCCCTGCACTGGTGGCTCAATCAGCAGGCGGTTTGCAAGGGGATCCCATTCGCTGCACCACAGCCCACTCTGACGCTGGTAACAGACGCGTCAGACTTCAACTGGGGAGCGCACTTGGGGGAACCTACAGACGCAAGGCTTGTGGTCCAGGGACGAAAGGTTGCTCCACATCAATGTGAAGGAGCTCAGGGCAGTTCACCTAGCCTGCCAAACTTTTCACACTACTTTAGAAGGTCGCAGTGTGACAGTTCTGACAGACAACACCACCGCCATGTTCTATATAAACAAGCAGGGCGGAGCCTGATCCTCTCCCCTCTGCCGAGAGGCCCTTCTCCTATGGGACTTTTGTATAGGCCGCTCAGTACACCTTGTAGCGTCATACCTCCCGGGGGAGCGAAACGAGCTGGCGGATCGTCTCAGTAGGTCGTACCACGTGCACGAATGGTTGATGAGATCAGATGTCTTGCAGTCGATCTTCCAGAAGTGGGGATTTCCCCAAATGAGCTCTTTCCAAAACCACAGTGTGGGCTCGGTCGCAGATGTCTTTGCGATCCCTTGGAGCGGGAGTCTGAAGTATGCCTTTCCACCACTCCCGCTCATCCACAGAGTTCTCCTCAAAGTTCGTAGAGACAGGGCAGTAATGATTCTTATCGCCCCAGCTTGGCCCTGCCAACATTGGTTTACGACTTTGCTGGAGCTGTCAGCGGCCGCCCCGATTGCCCTGCCCCTGCACCAAGATCTCATCACACAGGACCGCAGGTGCCTGCTCCACCCGAACCTGTAGTCACTGCATCTCATGGCGTGGAAACTCTGTGGTTGAACACTATGGAGAGCCAGTGCTCTCTTCAGGTACGTCAAATTCTCCTCGGCAGTAGGAAACCTTCCACTAGGGCAACATACTTGGCTAAGTGGAAGAGATTCTCCTGCTGGTGTAAGCCCAAACATATACAGCCACTTCAGGCCTCCATTCCATTCATCCTGGAATACCTACTGCATCTCAAGGTCTCACTCCCTCTTCAGTTAGAGTGCATCTGGCTGCCATTTTGGCATTCCACCCGGGGGAGTCTGGGCTTTCTGTGTTTTCCAACCCCATGGTAGGCTGGTTCCTCAAGGGACTGGAGAGGATGTTTCCCTACTCATGCCCACCAGTCCCTCCCTGGAACCTTAACCTGGTCCTGACCAAGCTCATGGGACCCCCTTTCGAGCCCCTAGCCTCTTGCACTTTCACTCACCTCTCCTGGAAGGTGACGTTTTGGTGGCCATTACGTCCGCAAGGAGGGTGTCCGAGTTGAGGGCCCTCACCTCGGAGCCCCCTTATACAGTTTTTTATAAGGACAAAGTGCAACTTAGGCCACACCCTAAATTCCTCCCTAAAGTAATCGCAATTTCATATGGGACAGGATATTTGTTTACCAGTGTTCTTTCAAAACCACACACGGACCCGAGTCACCGTAGCCTGCGTACTCTAGATGTCCGTAGGGTCCTGGTGTTCTATCTGGAGTGAACTAGGCCTTTCTGCAAGTCAACGCAGTTGTTCGTCGCCATTGCGGAGAGGGTGAAAGGACTCCCTGTCTCGGCACAACGGATATCATTGTGGATTGCATCCGCACATGCTATGAGCTCGCCAAGGTGCCAGCCCCGGCAATCAGGTCTCACTCCACTAGGGCTCAAGTGTCCTCAGCAGCTTTCCTGGCGCAGGTTCCGATCCAGGAGATCTGTAGCGCAGCCACCTGGTGGTCAGTGCACACATTCACAGCCCACTACGCAGTCCATCAACAGGCCAGAGAGGACGCGGCAGTCGGCAGGGCTGTGCTTCAGTCAATTGTTCCATGACTCCTACCCTCCTCTTATGGTAAGCTTGTGAGTCACCTAATGTGTAATGGACGTGAACAATCGCTCAAAGAAAAAACAGTTGGTTACCTTTTCGTAACTGTTGTTCTTCGAGATGTGTTGTTCACGTCCATTACACTTCCCATCCTCCTTCCCCTCTGTCGGAGTCTCCGGCAAGAAGGAACTGAAGGGGGATCTGGTCGACGGGTATATATGCACCAGCAGGGGTATATATGCACCAGCATGTGACGCCACGCTGGCGGGGGCTCCCCTGCCGGCCCGACGGGAGCCGCTAAGGGGAAAAGTTTCCGACGTCTGTGCACGCAGTGCGCGCACACCTAATGTGTAATGGACGTGAACAACACATCTCGAAGAACAACAGTTACGAAAAGGTAGGTAACCATTTTGTTTGCCACTAGAATTTCTAACCCTCAACTCCCGTTATGTTTTCAATTTCTCTTATCCTGAAAGGAGAGTGCATCTGCACAGGGGATTAAACAGCACTTGAACAAACTTTGCAAATAGTAATACATTAGGAAGGGTTGTGAGTACACTGAGAATAGAGAAATAATAAAAGGGGATTTAGAAAGGGCAGAAAATAAAATAAGATTCAACTTGGGAAAGTGTTAGCTAGAACATTTGGGGAAGAATAATCCAAATTACAGATTCACTGTGAGGGGGAAAAAATCTGGCAAATAGTAACCCTGAAATAGACCACAGGTAGTGGTTGCACAGGAAATTGAGTTTTCAATGTGATATGAGAGCAAAATGCCATGGACATTGTTGGATATATATGCTGAGGAGTCATATCACAGGACAGGGAATCAAGAGTCCCTTCATATGCTCCAGTGTGCCCATATTCTGAAATGCTGTGTTCAGTTCTGGGAGGAAAGATGGACAAATCGGATGGCATTCAGAGAAAACCACCAAAAATCACAGGTGGTGACTGATGTGAAGAAATATAACTTTCCTATTGACAACTTGGGGAGGTTGCATGTTGCCCTTCAGATAGTTGCAGGTTTAACACCAACAAGGGAGATTAAATATGAAATGAGAGAAAATTATGAATGGGGAAAAAAAGTCTCAATATCTGTAAAATCATCCTGACTAAAATGTTTTAGTCAGTGGAATAGTCTCCACAGGAATGTGGCTGAAGCGCCATAATTTTGGACAAAAGGCTAGAAAACCTGCATTAGAGAACACTCCTACACTGTCAGGGAAATGGATTAATTGTGACCTAATACGTGTCTTGTCATTCCACCTTAACAATCATTCTCATTTGTTTTTATTAATTTTTCAGGTCTTGAAAGATTGATTAATTTGTTTGCATTTAGTGCTATTAAAACCCTTTTCTATTTATTACTTGTATAGTGCCAAAGGTGTAAGCATTATTTACAAATGCAGATTATGACCCAGTCCCTACCTCAAGGAGCTGGATGTCTTATGGATATAGGATGCAGTACAGATGTTTAAAAGATCAGGTGAATGAGTAGGAGTAAACAAAAGTTTAGAGAAAAGTTGATTTTAGGGAGAGATTTCAGAGAGATGCATGGAAAGAGGATGTTCCAAAAGGAGCAGGTAATGTGAAAGAATGCACATGGTTAAGAGTGAGAGGAACAGGCAAAGGGAGCAGAAAGAGGGAAGGAATGAACACTTTTTGCTTTGTTGACAAATATGTACTTTGTTGAAGGTCTCCAAAGAAGAAGGCTCAGCTTTAGCACGAGAATTCAGCTGCCCTTTTTTTGAAACTTCAGCCGCATTCCGCTATTATATCGATGATGTATTTCATGCTCTTGTGCGAGAGATCCGTAGGAAAGAGAAGGAAGCAATAATGGCCATGGAAAAAAAATCCAAACCCAAAAGCAGCGTATGGAAAAGACTAAAGTCACCATTCCGAAAGAAGAAAGATTCAGTGACCTGAAGGGGAGGGGGTGTATATGTCAAACTGTGAACTGGAATATGTAGTCAAAGCAGTCCAGTGACCTACATTTTTGAGCATTATGCTTTCTCTATTTTTTGACTATTTTAAAAGGAAATCTAACTATAGGGAGTTTTGGGGGGCAGGGCTGCGATTTACATTGTTTAAAGTAATCTTCCTCCCACCCCCCCAATTTCAGAACATTTCGTCTATGACACAGCAGTGGGTTTTACTTTTGTTTACTGTCACTTTCTGACTTGTATCCAGCAAGTGTCACTGATGTAGTTGGGTGCAAATGCTGTTACGTATGTTCCTGCACTTTTAAATGTTTGTCTTAAAGGATCTCAGCGTAATGAAAACCGCACTATGTAGAATGTCTTTGAACTTTTACTTAGAGCCTAACTTAGTTGTCGGGGTGTTTTTTTTTTTTTTTTTTTTTTTTTTTTTCTTGAGTTTTGCACAACAAAGTTTGCTTCTTTCTGGAAAAGTAATTCACAATGTATGAGAAGGCTTGTCAAGATCAGTGTTGAAAATAATGTTTGTGAAGCACATATAGCAGACTAATGGAACAAACTGCGTGCACATGTCAATGAGAAGAACTCATGCTGAAATTGGTTTATGGTCTGATTGTGCATTTTTCCAACAAACAAGTAATGATGGACTCCATGTGCATGTTTATATAAAAATAATTATAAGAAAAAAGTGTAATGCAACAGTATAGTTTAGATTTTAAACAAGTCAGGAAAATTAAAATTATGATTCCCATGGCAGCCATAACTTGAGAACATTGCATGAATATGTAGCATTTTCTTAATGTGTATATAGTGTTCTTGTACTGCCATAGTAAAGTATGTGCAATGTGATAGAGTTGCAGGGGCTCTAGGAAAGTAGAGTTTTGACTTTCCTGACTTGCATGCTTAAAATCTTATCTGTAATGTTGCATTAGCTTATGTATTTGCATTAAATTTTACGTTCTTTTCTTAAAGAAGCCAATATTGTTAGATTGAAGTCTCAAACACAGATTCATTACAGATTTTTTTATGCTTTGAGGCTCTGTACCCCACACTGCACTGTGTTGTGGAGGGAGAGTGTAAAATTAGAGATTGCTGGCAATAGGACCTAGCAGAAATAACTCCGAACCTGGTAAGACTCATCCATTGCAAGTAGGTGGGGAGTTGAGGGGAAGAAGATGATTACCTGGGCTTAATGTCAGGCCTGAGAATGATATATACATGGATATCCCTACATATACACACACTCAAGTGGGTATATGTAGATATTTGTGCCCAGTGATCACTTACGCTGGTTAGGAAGCTGGTGTTTTGTGAAGCAGCACATTTTTCAAATGCTGCAAATTAAATGTTCCTCATGGAGGACTATATATATCTGTCAGTTCTGAAGATTTTTAATCCAGAGTTTATTCAAGTATAAAAATAGCATGAAAGATGGATTTTTTAAGTAACATAATTCACATAGGTAACTCAGAAATGGCAAGAGAAAATGTAGGCTAAACATAATTTCTCAGAAAATCAAACACTAAAAACTGGAATTTAAAACGAAAGTGCTTCCTTGCCCACAAGTATAGTATCACAACTGTATTCTATGATTGGTTTTGTCAGTAATTACATTGACCGTACTGGGTTGGTGTCAGATCTGTATTTTCAGCCTTAGTTTGACACACATGATCATTGTACATTCAGAGTTGGAATGCAGAGATGTTAAGATTTGTGTATAAAGGATTCAATGAAAGCAACAAATAGGGCAAATGGGTGAGCCCTCATGATTTCCTTCACTAAACTGCTTAGCTTTTCCTGTTCTTTTGCAAACAGCATCATAGGAAATGTAAGCTTTTTAAGTTTGATTTTCTGTGTAGGAAATCAGAGAAACGGATATAGAATTTTCTCTGTTTCTTTTGTTTTGTTTTTTTGCTTTTTTAAAACTGTGCACCTGGACTACAAAGTTGTATAAATCAGTTTCTGGGTTCTTTCTTATAAAGTTCCATTGCAAATCCACCTGTGTTATGCTGTGCTGTGCCACAATCCATTACATGGAAAAAGTAGCTCAAAATAATCTAGAACATTTAGAATGTATTTTAGTTGTTTGTTGCAGTGTAAGATGAAATATTTTGTTAAAATTAACTTCATGAGCAATATTGCATACCTTTACCATAGTTACTGATTTAGAAATTAAGGCCCTAATAGTTATTCAGTATTGGAGTAAGTACTGTCTATAACCATGAGATAAAAATCCCAGGTAAGCCACACAACAGAAAACATCAGTGAAAAAATATAGAAATAGCGCGCGCACAAAAAAAAGGCTGTTTCTGATTAAAAGATTACACAATACCAGCTTTCTCTAAAAGTTAAACACAATTTTAATTCCTACTTCTTTTCAAGGATAGAAATTTGACTTGAAATTCTACTCAGCTACTAGTATGTTCAAAACTTGCAGGCATTAACGAAACATAACATGTGAGCAGCGATAAAACCTAATGGGGCTAATTCCTACTCTTGCCTTTTGATAAATGGTGGGATTTCTGTGCCTTAAATTAGCCCTTTAACAAATTCAATGTTGAGTAATTCCATTTGAGCCTGTTGCTTGTGGAACTAATAAATCTGAACAGCAAGCACTTTTTTACACAATGTTGTTCAAGAAGATTGTTTGATTTTTGTCATGTATACATTTGTACACAAAGAAATGATTATTTCATTTGACACAATACAGAATTTGTAATATAAATGTTTGTATTTTATGTTTTAATCCTAGGTGCCTAAGACTGTCAATAGAAAACATTGCGGCTGGGGGCTCAGAAATAAGTAGAAAGTTTGTAGCGTGCGCATAACTTTTGGTGGAGTTAGCTTACTAGCTGGAGGCTTAGAAGGTGAGCTGTAAAACTAAATAACCATTTAAAAGATGCAAGGCTAAGAAGTACCATAAGAAGAGTTTGGTGCTACGACCTGCTTAAGAGTGAGAGAGAATTTTCATTAATATAATAGTTCAGACTTGTATGTACTATATTAAGAGTCTTTGAGTTGCCATTTTTTGACTTTGAGGGTTGGGAAGATGATGGTGTTTAGAAGGGTAAGCAGCTAAACTTTGGTCTGGAAAACTTGATATTAGCATACAGGAGAACTTAATCCTGTATTTCCCATTGTATTGTTTTCTTCGTGTATTATTTGCTCTTAGTTTTACTAGCTAACAATGGGGCAACTGTTTTGATACGCTTTTAAAAAAGGCAGGTTAATATTCTTTTTTAATTGAAGCTATTGTACAACTCCTTTTTAAAAACATTTAGTCCTCCACCAGTTTACAAGGTTTTTTATTTAATCTGAAATTTTTTGTTTTTATAATAAATGAAAGGCAACTATAATCACCTTTTTTGTGTTGTTGATCTGGGCTGGTTCTATCTGCACCCCTATCTGATCCATATGAGCTCTCAAGTCCTCAGCCCCTTCAGTTAGGCAGACACCAGTGTTCCATGGTTCAGGTATCATGAGGGATTTATTTAACAAGCATTTGTCGTCCTATTTTATTTTATAGACGTTCTTGTACCAATCTTAACATGATAGTATGAGTGCTAGTAGCGCATTAAGCTACATGTCTCATGTGGTTCGCTTTCTCTAATACTCTGTGTGCAGTGTATTGTTTGGAGTTTTAAAATAAATATAAAAATGTGTTCATATTAAAGAAAGCGAAATAAATGTAGTGCACTTTGCATGTGCAGAAGAAGGTAGTGAAGTTTGTGATAGTTCTTGGGTCTGGTGGGAATTTGTTCAGCAATCTGGGAGCAGCTTCTGAAAAAGTACTCTATCTCCTGCATAAACATTTTTTACTCTTGTGGTAGAAAATTCCACTGTGCTGAAGCAGCAGAGTTGTTAACTATAGTCCTTATCCCAAAGCTTTAGGTGATCTAGATATCCTGGGCCGTGGCGATTGTGCACCTTGAGGATAAGGATAGAGACCTTGAACTTGACACAGTATTCTAAATAGAAAGCCAATGTAGAGAGCAAAGGCTAGATTTGATGTGCTTGCAGTAGTTCATCTTTCTGAAAAGATGCACGGCAACATTCTGAATTAGCTGGAGTTTCCTGAGGGCAGAAGGCTTCATGCCCAGGTATATTGCATTGCTGTAAACCTAATGGAAGATGACAAAGGCATGTATAACTGGGGCTAGTTCAGTTCTTCATCTGCCAGGGTGGGTCTCCTAGCCAGCCATAGATGGCAAAAAGCATTACTCTTGGAGTCTATCTGAGAGGTTAACATCCGCGAGGAAGAGCACTGCTCAACTACCTACTGAACTGACCAATTGTATATAGGTTCTAAGGCCAGAAGGTCCCATTGTGATCTAGTCTGACCTCTTGTATAACACAGGACATTGAACTTCCCCAACATAATTGCAAAAGCAGATCTTTTAGAAAAACATTCAATCTTGATTTAAAAATTGTCAGTGATGGAGAATCCATCACAAACCTTGGTAAATTGTACCAGTGGCTAATTACTTTCATAGTTAAAAATTTGTGCCTTATTTCCAGTATGAATTTGTCTAGTTTCAATTTTCAGCTGTTGGGTCATGTTATACCTTTCTGTCTTTTGAGGAGCCCATTATTAAATATTTGTTCCCCATATAGGTACTTAGACTGTAATCAAGTCACCTCTTATCCTTCTCTTTAAGTTAAATAGATTGAGTGCCTTGAACCCGTCACTAAAAGGCACGTTTTCTAATCTTGTAATCATTCTTGTGGCTCTTCTCTGAACCCTCTTCAATTTATCAACATGGTTCTTGAATTGTGGACGCCAGAACTGGATACCGTATTCCAGCAGCAGTTGCATCTGTGCCAAATACAGAGGTAAAATAACCTCCTACTACTCCTCAAGATTCCCCTGTTTATGCATCCCATCCTGTAAGTATGGGCTACTTTCTTTGTTCCTGGATGTATACATTTACATTAGGACTGTCAAGCGATTAAAAAAATTAATCTCGCTGATAATAATAGAATACCATTTATTTAAATATTTTTTGATGTTTTCTACATTTTCAAATATATTGATTTCAATTACAACACAATACAAAGTGCACAGTGCTCACTTTATATTTATTTTTGATTACAAGTATTTGCACTGTATAAAAACAAGAAATAGTATTTTTCAATTCGCCTAATACAAGTGTCTAGTGCAATCTCTTTATCATGAAAGTTGAACTTACAAATGCAGAATTATGTCCAAAATAAACTGCATTCAAAAATAAAACAATGTAAAATTTTAGAGCCTACAAGTCCACTCAGTCTTACTTCTTGTTCAGCCAATCGCTGAGACAAACAAGTTTGTTTACACTTGCAGGAGATAATGCTGCCCGCTTCTTGTTTACAATGTCACCTGAAAGTGAAAACAGGCATTCTCATTGCACAGTTGTAGCCAGCGTTGCAAGATATTTAAGTGCCAGATGTGCTAAAGATTCATATGTCCCTTCATGCTTCAACTACCATTCCAGGGGACATGCATCCATGCGGATGACAGGTTCTGCTCAATAACAGTCCGAAGCAGTGCGGACCGACGCATGTTCATTTTCATTATCTGAGTTAGATGCCAGCAGCAGAAGGTTGATTTTCTTTTTGGTGCTTTGGGTTCTGTAGTTTCCACATCAGAGTTTCTCTTTTAAGACTTCTGAAAGCATGCTCCACACCTCGTCCCTCTCAGATTTTGGAAGGCACTTCAGATTCTTAAACCTTGGGTCCAGTGCTGTAACTATCTTTAGAAATCTCACATTGGTACCTTCTTTGCTTTTGTCAAATCTGAAGTGAAAGTGTTCTTAAAATTAACAACATGTGCTGGGTCATCATCCGAGACTGCTATAACATGAATATATGGCAGAATGTGGGTAAAACAGAAGAGGGGACATACAGTTCACCCCCAAGGAGTTGAGTCACAAATTTAATTAACGCATTGTTTTTTAATGAGCGTCATCAGCGTGGAAGCATGTCCTCTGGAATGGTGGCCGAAACATGAAGGGGCCTGTGACTGTTTAGCATACCTGGCACGTAAATACCTTGCAATGCCGGCTACAAAAGTGCCATGCAAATGCCTGTTTTCACTTGCTGGTGACATTGTTAATAAGTGGACAGCATTATCTCCCGTAAATGTAAATAAACTTGTTTGTCTTAGCGACTGACTGAACAAGAAGTAGGACAGAGTGGACTTGTAGGCTCTGAAGTTTTACATTGATTTGTTTTTGAGTGTAGTTATGTAACAAACAAAAAAACTACTTTTGTAAGTTGCACTTTCACAATAAAGAGATTGCACTACAGTACTTGTATGAAGTGAATTGAAAAATATAATTTTTATGATTTTTACAGTGCAGATATTTGTAATAAAAAAGAATATAAACTTTGATTTCAATTACAACACAGAATACTATACGAAAATGTAGAAAAACATCCAAAATATTTAATAAATTTCAATTGGTATTCTGTTGTTTAATAGTGCAATTAAAACTGATTAACTGCGATTAATCAACAGCCCTAACTTACATTTAACCATATTAAAATGTGTATTGTTTGTTTGCACCCAGTTTACCAAGCAATCCAGATTGTTCTGAATCGATGACCTGTCCTCTTAATTATTTACCATTCCCCCCAATTTTGTCATCTGCAAGCTTTATCAGTGATGATTTTATGTTTTCTTCCAGATCATTAATAAAAATGTTAAATAGCATAGGGTCATAAACCAATCCCTGTGGGACTCCACCGGAAACAGATACACTTCATGTTTCCCCGTTTACAGTTACATTTTGAGACCTATCAATTACCTAGTTTTTAATCCATTTAACATTTGCAATGTTAATTGTATATTGCTCTAATTTTTTAATCAAAATGTGCAGTATCAAGTCAAATACCTTACAGGAGTCCAAGTATATTACGTCAACACTATTACCTTTATCAACCAAACTTCTTGTCTCTTCAAAAAAAAAAAAAAAATCAAGTTAGTTATGTTTACCTTCAACCCAAGGAGCCTGTACTATGGCTGGAAACTCTTCAAAGTGCTTTCTTCTTCCCACCAGCATCCCCTCCGTCTTGTTGTGCTGCAGCTTTGACCAGTTATTGTTCATCCATGAGCTAAATTTGTCCAAGCACTGGGCTATCTTGGTGGTAGTGGTGAAGGATAAGTAGAGTTGTCAACTTACCATATTCCTGGAAGTTGTGTCCATGTCATCTTACCACTTTTTTGTAGTGGCTGCATATAGATGTTGAATAGGCCTGGAGAGAGAATTCATCCTTGTGGGGCTCTGCATTTTAGGGGTCTGGTGGTAGAGGTGTAGTTTGCCATCACTCTCCTTTGGGCATTTCCCTCCAGGAAAGACTTAAAGCATTTTACTGTATTGCCTATATCAGTTAGTTTGAAGAGCAAGTTCCCAAACTTGGATCTTTTGTAAACATAGAGTCATAGAACTGGAAGGGACCTTGAAAGGTCATCTAGTCCAGTCCCCTGCACTCATGGCAGGACTAACTATTATCTAGACCATCCCTGATAGGTATTTGTCTAACCTGCTCTTGTGGAATCTCCATCATTGGAGATTTTTTAACCCTCCCTAGGCAATTTATTCCAATGCTTAACCACCCTGATAGGAAGTTTTTCCTAATGTGCAATCTAAACCTCCCTTGCTGCAATTTAAGCCTATTGCTTCTAGTCCTATCCTCAGAGGTTATGAAAAACAATTTTTCTCCCTCGTCCTTGTAACAACCTTTTACGTACTTGAAAACTGTTATCATGTCCCCCCTTAGTCTTCTCTTTTCCAGACTAAACAAACCCAATTTTTTCAATCTTCCCTCATAGGTCATGTTTTCTAGACCTTTAACCATTTTTGTTGCTCTTCTCTGGACTCTCCCATTTGTCCATATCGTTCCTGAAAGGTGGCACCCAGAACTGGACACAATACTCCAGTTGAGGCCTGTCATGGAGTTTGGGGGAGACTAGGTCCTGCACCCCCGGCTTCCTGCAATTCACCATGACTCTCATCCAGACAGTAGAACAGAAGGTTTATTAGGTGACAGGAACACTGTCCAAACCAGAGCTTGTAGGCTTAAACAGGACCCCTTAGTCAGGTCCTTCTGGGGGCTAGGAAGCTTAGACCCCAACCTTGGGGTTCCCTCCGCTTCCCCAGCCAGCCCAAGACTGAAAACTCCAACGCAGCTGTCTCACTCCCCCTCCCCCCAGCTCCTCCTCTTGCCTTTGTCCAGTTTCCTAGGCAAAGGTATGACCTGGCCCAACCCCTCTCCCGGCTCAGGTTACAGGCTCAGGTATCGTCCCTCAAGAAAAGTCATCCCCTGCTCTCCCATCCCCCATGCAGACAGTCCCAGCAAAACTAGACGACATTCCCAGGTCAGTCCGTCCCGCTCCCTACTGCATCACAAGGCCTAATCACCACAGAGCAGAGCGGAAGAATTCTCGTGTCTTGCTTACAACACTACTGCTAATACATCCCATAATGATGTTCGCTTTTTTTTTTTTTTTTTTT